>NW_027505989.1:0-129179 GCF_021521415.1 Bidens hawaiensis | reverse complement strand
ATTAATCAAGAAATACCGTCAAGGTATTTATGAAAACCTATTTAAAATATAGGTCAACAGCATACTGACGGGAAAGGTTTCAAACGTCACCGAACTTACAACAACAGGTGAATACGTTAAACCTTTTACCAAATGAACTAATTTTATTGTTGTAATAAACAGGTTGTTTATTGCAAAGAGTCTGATAAATGTTTGCATGAGATTACGTATCTCTAAAATCGTTGCAATACCAAATACATAATAACAAGCAACTCAGACTGAATACACATGTGTCTGGATCCATACATAACTGATAATTGGCATACAAAACCAAGTTAGTCATAATCAGTTCTCCAACAGGGTGACATAGCCTAGGGGAAGACCGTCTCTCAAATGGGGCTATGTAACTCGAGGAACCTTTGAATTGTGTGTGTAGGGCAGTGGTACAAATCCCGGGAATGACAGGCGTTCCTGCTGAGATTGTGAATCAGAAAACTGTGTTTGTATTTAACGACTGTTATAAATTACTTTATCGAGTCAACGTCTCACCAGCTGTGTGCTGACGTATTTTTACCCCACATTTTAGGAAAACAGTAAATAATAGAACAGACAGGCAAGACAGACTCGAAGATTGGAGATATAGTCATTAGGCATTATCTAATGCTCAGATATTTCAGAATAATATAAAGAATTATATTTTCAAAAAGACAGGTATTTGAAATATTAAACGGATATTCAAATCCCGAGTTTTTAGTATAATAATATTTTATTCAAAAGACTAAAACGGGTATTCTAACCCGACACTTTTATGAAATTTTTAAAGACTTCCGCTACAACAAACCTGCAAACTCTGATATATTTTCAAAACATGTACCAACCGGGTAGTCACGCCCCTAGGCCCTGGACCGGGGTGACAGGTTGGTATCAGAGCCATCGGTTTCAGCGAATTAGGTATTAACATTTTAGTACCTAAGCTTTAACCATAAGTAGGGATAAGCTATTATTGGTAGTTTACCTATCCCTAAGTGTAAATCTGTGTAGATGTCATAGACAAACTACTACGGGCAAAGGCGCCAGGTAGCAAGACGATCTAAACATGCACCTGAACTAGAGCCATCTGATATGGCCAGCAATAACTGTAATTTCGGTCACAAGCAACCGACTGATCGGTAAAACCGGCTGATCTGATCAATCTAACTGATCCAGTAAACCCGGCTGATATGACTGATCTGATAAAACTGACTGAACTAATAAATCTGACTGATCTGATAAATCCAACTGATCCGGTAAACCAGGCTGATATGACTGAAACTAACTGATCTGATAAATCTGACTGATATGATAAATCTGACTGATCTGATAAAACTGATTGATTTGATAAATCTAACTAATCTGAAAATCTGACTGATCTGATAATTTTGACTGATTTGATAAATCCGATAGATTTGACTGATCCATAATTGACTTACAAAAGTCAACCGATATATATTCCTAGTAGTCCACAAATGCCAATAGAAATATCTAGCGATACTTATGAGAGCATTCCGCAGTATTATCCGTCCGAAATTCCGACTTACCATCCTTCCGGGGAAATGGAAGTCCAGAGCAAGATTAAACAAGAATCAAGTACAGATTCATCCAATTGAACGAACTGCCATTTTGATCAAGGTAAGTGGCACTTCGGGGCGCCACGGCCTAATTATCAAAATCCGCACGTAACAGCAGGACCATGATATAAACCAAACCATGCCCCTGAAATAATACCATTCTTAATTCCAGCTAGCTTTCTATCTGAACCAAAAAAAATAGAAGAAGGAAGATAAGGAAGAAAAATTAATCTCCTTACTTTCCACCATACCATGGTCCCGTACTAACAATCTCTGAACAGGCAAACGTAAAACGGGAAGAGGCCCAACTAGTTGACAAATTCTATACTAACAACATTCTAAATGAAGAAATGCAAGCTTATGTGGAAAATCCACATTTGCACTTAAAGGAAATAGTGTACCTTTTTCAATGGTGTTCTTATCTGTAAAGCAATTCAAGATTCTTGTTTTACTCACACTCAAGGCAAACAGCTAAACATAGAGGAATATATAACATTGAAGATGATATAGTTCATTCTGAAATCAATGTTATCAAGTTAGCAGAAATGATGCTTAAGAAAGAAATGAATACTAAAGAAGGGCAAAAAGAGAAAGACATCGGCAAAGGATAACAATGACAAGAAATTTATCATTCACTGGAAGAAATAGACGAACAAGATATCAACATTAATAGCAAGATTTCCAAGGACCATTTCACAACCCAAGATCGTAGTTTCGAGGAATTCAAAGCCTTTGAACCTAAATAATTTTTATAGTGACTAAGGTGTCATACCAGCTCTAAGATGGCTTGGTGAGATCTAGACCATTGTCATCATTAGTCCATATACTGTGATTCAAAAGATTCAGTACGCACCTCTGAAATTTAAAGGTGAAGCCCTAGAATCATGTTAAAGGGCAGAGAAACCGTATATCAAATGAAATGAGAAGCATTCAAAGAACTTGTGTTACAATAGTTTTGCCCATGCATAAAATCGACCATATTCAAATCAATTTTCTAGATCACAAGATGGAAAGGCACAAATTTCAGGGACTAGAATGCCAAGTTCCTTATTGCCAATCAAATCCACGTCTAAAATGATTTAGAATACAATAAAGTTATCCAACAATCAGAACAGATATCATGTTGATCTTCCCAAAATGGAAAAGATAAATATCAAGAGACGTCAAAATATACAAAAGAACAGTTGATAGAATATCAACCATAGTTGATCAAAAAGTTAAAGAAAAAGAGCTCGAGATATTCAAGAGATATGATTGATAGCATATCAAAATATGATTAAGCAAAGGTACAAAGACACTATCAGAATACAAGGAAATCAATGCTTAGAATCAGAGATGAAATAAATTCGACAGATTAAATCAAGGAACACCAGAGTTAACATCAGTAAATGTTTAAAATATAAAAGGTAAGGTAAATAATTAAACACAACTGACCAATGTGTTTAGCAATTTATAATTACTTATGATGCTCTAAACTACTGACTGTTACATCATTGAGATGTAAAGTTAGCAACAGATCCAAAATTTCAATCATTCAGTATTAACAGTTGAACTCGAGAATCAAATTAGATAGAATCTAATCACAAATCAACAAGTAAGAACATCCACAACTATGACAGCGAATCTCAAGGACGAGATTCATTTCAAGGTGGGGAGGATGTAACATTCCGGAAAATCTCATATTTATTTTGGGATAAAAATGTCAACTTTGAAAGATGAGGGATTAAAAATATTCTCAAGACAAGTAATAGGAAAAATGAGACAAGAAAATTTAGACATCTCATTTTAAGGAAATAAGAAAATTTCAGCCCATATGGAAAGATGAAAGAAAGTGGAAGTATTCCACATGGGTGTAAATAAGAAAGAGGACTTTCATCTCACATGGAAAGAAGAAAAGAAAAGGAAGAGAGTTTCCATAATTATATTCTTATGTGGCTAACCACTCTCCATGGTCCTAGCAGAGGGTGCGAAGCACCCGACGCGTACGCGCACGCGCACGGACACAGACTTGGACTCTGACTCGGGCGATGGGTGTAATGTGGCGTTTTGATAGCGCATTTTGCAATTCGCACGCTCACATCGCCGCGAGACGCAGAAGGGCCGCTTTAAAATTTTTGGATTGTACGAGAACTAAAAACGAAAATTTGAAATTGGATCCTTCGCGCGACTCTAACAGATCAAGCTTCTAGTCTTCGCGCTACGCGATGGACAAAATACATTAAACCAACAATGAGTTGGTTCGCGCTACGCGAAGTACCAACTTGCTATTTCTTCACGCTACGCGAAGTAACAGATATGCATGCCTGACACGTGTGGACACGTGGCGACACGTGGCAGAATGACAGATGACTCAGCAATATTAAAGCAGTTCTCGCGATGCGAATAGTTAGACTATTTGTCCTTCGCACGACACGAAGAAGCAGAAATTCAGCTATAAATAGGTGGGTTCACGACTTGTCTAAATCACATCAATCACACACCACTTTCACACATTTTGCCTCGATAAGCGTGCTGACCTCGTAGTACGTGCCAAGCTTCGAGGCTTTGACAGTCTAACCTTCAATGCGCGATAGAGAATATAAGTGCTGCTAGATCAGTCATATGCATTTAACTCCAAACGCCCGTGAGAGGTAGGGGTTCTACTTAAGTATTATTTTATTACTATTATAATGGATTAGACCATAGTCGGGGGTATAGCCCAAACTTGATTACAGTTAAGCATAATATAACTTTTCATAAGCAAAGGTTATAGTCAAAACAATATTTCTTTATGATTAAGAAATATAATATCTACATACAAAGGTAATAGTTGAAATATTGTTTCTTCAACATTAAGAAACACTGAATTTTACATACAGAAGAATATAGTCAAATTAATGTTTCTTTATTAAGAAACATAAGATTTTACATACTAAGATTATATCCAAATTAACCTTTCTTCTTCTTGAAGAAGAAACCTATTACAGATGTTTCTTATGAAGAAGAAACTCAACATATGATCAGTAAATAAACAAAAAGAGTGCAGGTCTAAATATCCTTTTAATAAATAATCAGTTAAGGTTTAAATCTATCAAAACCAGACTAAAGGTCTGCCGATTAATCAAGAAATACCATCAAGGTATTTATGAAAACCTATTTCAAATATAGGTCAACAACATACTGACAGGAAAGGTTTCAAATGTCACCGAACTTACAAAGACAGGTGAATACGTTAAACCTTTTACCAACTGAACTGATTTTACTCTAATAATAAACAGGTTGTTTATTTCAAAGAGTCTGATAAATGTTTGCATGAGCTTACGTATCTCTAAAATCGTTGCAATACCAAATAGATAATAAAAAGCAACTCAGACCGAATACACATGTGTCTGGATCCATACATAACTGACAATTGGCATACAAAACCAAGTCAGTCATAATCAGTTCTCCAACACGGTGACATAGCCTAGGGGGAAGACTATCTCTGAACAAGGGCTATGTAACTCGGGGAACCTTTGAATTGTGTGTGTAGGGTAGTGGTACAAATCCCGGGAATGACAGGTGTTCCTGCCTAGATTGTGAATCAGAAAGCTATGTTTGTATTTAACGATTGCTATAAATTACTTTATCGAGTCAACGTCTCGCCAGCTGTGTGCTGACGTATGTTTACCCCACATTTCAGGGAACCAGTCAAGAATAGAACAGATAGGTAAGACAAACTAGAATATTGGAGATATAGTCATTAGGCATTATCTGATGTGCCAGATATTTCAGAATAAATAAAGATTTATATTTTCAAAAAGATAGGTATTTGAAATATTAAACGGATATTCAAATCCTGAGTTTTTAGTATAATAATAGTTTATTCAAAAGACTAAAACGGGTATTCTAACCCGACACTTTTATGAAAATTTTTAAGTCTTCTGCTAAAACAAACCCGCAAACTCTTATATATTTTCAAAACATGTACCAACCGGGTAGTCACGCCCCTAGGCCCTGGACCGGGGTGTGATAGGAATTGTCTTTGATGTCCTTGTGGATAGCGTCAGTGGTGATATGTATCTCTAACCACGCGAACCCGAATCGCTTCCAATACTTGAAAAGACGAAGGACAACTTCCTTTTTCCTAAACACAGGCGTCTCGAACCCGTCATTGACGAGAACTTCCTCGCTAAAGTGAGTATGTCTTAAACCCTCGCCCACCTTCCACTGTTGATTTACATGGGACGATTGTACTCCTTTCTTCTAGTGAGTCATCATCCTGTGGTGATGAATATTCGCCTGCTAATTACGTGGGCGTTCTACGTGCAATTGAAGATCTTACCTGTAAGAGGATGCGAAAGGACGACTCTCACAGTGAAACCTCTAAGGATGGGGGGGTCCCTCACATGAGGATCTGCCCATCAACACTTTGGAGACGGAAAATCCGGCGGCTACCACCACTAGCCAACCTGAGGTTTGAAGGGGATGCCCAATCTTCCTAAACCCAAGAAGGTTCGTCTAAGTAACCGAATCCTCAAGGTTACCACCAAAGCTTCTCAAGGTAAAGATTTTTTGTGTATCTGTAGCTTATCACGCTATGTGTTTAACCGGCCCCGCCAAGGTGGTTATCAATGAACCATCTCCTCCATCTCTGCCAACCCAACAAGACCCTCCAACTAGCCGTGATAATGGGAAATCCCTTGAGAAGGAAGTTGTGACGAGAGGGGAAGATGCACTGTAGACAAAGCCAATCATTCAAGCTCATCCCTTTTCCATCACAGGAGGTGAAGGAGGACCTTCATAGGTTTCTACTTCAACCCCTCCTACTCAAGGGGGTCCTTCTGTCTTCCTTCCTCCATGGAAGCTTGGTCCAAACTCACGTTTCTCAGACGTTGATACCCGTGTCGAGTTTTTATGACCATTGCCTCCTACCTGGTGAGCGCAAGCACCAGCACGAGCGTTCCTGGTCCGATCTGGCTAATTACTTTAATTATAATACGGCTAATGCCATCGCTATAGGTCGGAAAATATTCAAGGAATGGGTGTCAATGGAGGTTGACATGAAGAGTCCAAAGGAGGCTGTGAAGAGGCGAAGGTGGAGAGGGGTATGGCCCGCAAAGACGCCCGGGATAGAGATATAGCACTTCTGAAGTCCTTAGAGACTAACACTATTTTAGAACAACAAGTCTCTTCCCAAGGTGATCTTATCAACCGCCAAGAGGAAGAAATCCAGCGGCTGAGGGCTGAAGCCTTGGAGAAGGATAAGCAGATTGCTGAGCTTAATGCTAACAACGCCTGACTTTTGGAAGATTATTCTGAAGTTCAAGCAATTGATGAACTGGCTACCACGGAGAGGAAGTGGCTCATGAAATACGCCCTTCCCTTGGTAATTATATTATGATTGAATCATATCATACTAATCATTTTGTTGTTTTTTGAAATTTATCGAGCATATCAAAGATAGACCCGAGCTTGGAGATTGCTTGGCAAAGCTTCTCTTTACTTCTTCTCGAGCTGGGCGGAAGGCCGGATTTGAGGAGTGCCTGGCGATGGCTCGCGAAGGTCGCTCAGCATCTGAGTTTGAATTGCACAATCATGAGATAGATGCTGAGTATCGCGCTAGGAGTTTGATGAACTATCTTTTTCCCTCTAAGACGTCATTAAAGATTGCTCAACTCGTGACTATGGAGTGACGCGTTTGCGAGAACATTTTCAAGTAGATGGACAGGGTGGGTATATGCCTCTGCCGATATCTCGAGACCCACCCGCATCTTAAATTTTGTATTTTAGCCATAGGATTTAAATGTTGTAAATGACTATGTAAATCCATATGTAATCACTGCTTTTGAATGATATATAAGAGTGATTTTTTCCTGTCTTGTTACTTCTTCTATATAATGCACTTATGAATTTCTTGAATTATACCCAAATAAACAACCGTAATGGTATCACATGACACGCAGGTCATGGTGTTTTGATGCATAAACCTTTTCATGAAAATAAACCTATTCACCCCAGTTATCACGCGAATGCTTTGAAGGCTTTGTTAGCACTAAGGCCATGACTTGTATAACTTCGGACCCGCGCACCATAGACGCAACGCTTATTAAGTAGAAATATTCTTCCGCGTACACGAATTCCCACTGGTGTTTGGTTTGGTGAGTTGAGTATTGTCACTATTGAGTTCTTTTCTTTAGCATATAACAATGTTTTAGTATAACTTTTAGGAATCCATGTGACGGGTCTGTGCTAGTTAGAACAGTGATTTGACAGTTGTGCAGTCTTGACGGCTGTCATCGGAAACCGTTCCCCAACTTTTTGCTTTTCCCGCCCGACGTATCACACGTCTATTGGACCTCACTTTCTCTCTCTGTTGGGTATTCCTAATCACATTTATTGCGATTAGTATAAATAGGAGTTTATCCAGCCATTTTCTTTTACCTTTCTAGTTTTTGCCTTCTCATCTTTCTTTCCAGAAAACTGAGTTGTCTTTCAAACGCTAATTCCTTACAATAGCTCGTTGTAGTCGATTTTTGGCTGAATATCTAATGGCCGATAATGTGACAACCCCAAATGTAGGCTAATTTTTTTTTATTATTTTTATTTTTTTAGAACTTATCATTAGATACCGAACATAGCGTTAGTCGAAGTGAACCGTATGTCGATGGGCTTGGCCCAAATAGAAACAAAACGAATCGAAACTTGTTTAACCCAAACAAACTCGAGCCCTAAGTCGAAAATTTTAAGAAACATTCCAACAAGTATTTAATCTTACCGGGTATCCAAAATACATAACTCAAACATCAAACGACAATCTATAATATGTCCGGTCACCGAATCAAATAAAACAAAAACCAGAACATGAGATTTGTGACACATTATATATATACTAAAATCACCGTAACCTATGTTTTTATAAAAATAAAAACACTCCTTTAATTTAATCAAAATATAATTATCTAAGATTATAAAAATACCAAAATATAATATATATATATATATATGGTTTATTATAATCCAAAAACAAATCTCTGCAGAATCCATCAACCACCCCTGCCCCCATACACGTACCTTCTTTGAACTCAATCAGTGTTATTCATGTCCTCAATATCCAAGAAATTCTTTGCTCAAATCTTTCTTCTTCTCAATTTAAATCAACGTTACCATCCTTCTTCCCGCAACACCGTCAAAGTACCTCTCTGTTCTCTGCTTCTCTCTGTCTCTGCTGAAGAATCTAAACCAGCCAAGAAACATCCAAAAATCAGGTAATCCACTGTTCTAATCTCATTCTATTATGAGTCCTATTCGATTGTTTCTAACACTCTGGTCACATACATCAACCCTAACATCTGTATCCCTCTCTGTCCTACTTGTGGAACCAGTCTAGAAGCAAGGAATCAGGCTGCTCGTGAAACCTTAACGTGCACCATGTACCACAGCCTATGTTTGTTTCTATGTACAAATAATTCTAAGCTTTGACTCCGTGTCAAACCCGTGAACAAATCAGTAAATAACTTTGCTTAAAATTATCTCAAGACTTGTTAAAGAACATATTAAAATCTGATTCAATTCATTAGTAAATTAACCCTCTGAATATTTAAGATATATAAACAAAAACTATGTTTTTAACCCAACAAACTGGGCCAAAAGCTGAACCGTAAAACCTCGTTTGAATAATCAGAATTTGCAGAACTTAATTCTGGTCTAGAAACTTAAAAATCACATGTCTTGTGGCCCTAAAATTGTGGCCAAAGTAATGGTCATTCGGTAACTCGTTTGAGGACGAACTAGCTCGAAAACGGAACAAATAAGCGACTTTTAATTTCTGAACTATTAGCATAAGTTCCAGAAGTTAAAAGTAGTTTATTTTTTCCTTAAACCTAGAAAAGAGCCAACCCCAAAAACTAATGTTAAACCGTACGTTAAAAACCTTTCAAACTAACATTTGGTAATTTTTTTTATAGACAAACTAGTTTGAAAACCACACCGATAGGTGACCACTTTAACTGTTGGATTTTAAACATAACTTTCAGAAGTTAAAATAGTTAAAAAGGCCCTATAAACCGCACATGACCAGCCCTGAAAAATAACACTAAACCGCATATTAAAAACCTTTTAAACCCCGCATTTTGCAACTCGTTTAACTAAGAAATAATCCTGTGTACCTAAATAAGAATATAACATTATTTAGAGGTCTAAAAATGATATTTTGAAAGATAATAATCTAACCCGGAACTGGTTTTCGTGGAACCTCGCCTTAAAAACCGAACTAGAAGCCAAACGGGCCAAACCCGGGTCTGTTAGCATTAATGCAGGCAAGAGCATGTTTTTAAAACCTGAGGAATGCTAAAACAACTTATTTTTATGCATCGTAACTGGTCGTAACAGGTTTGATGACTAAAAGTGGATTTTTGTTTAAAAAGGATATTTTTAGAACAAAGAATCAAGTTAAATCGTAACTTCTAGAAAAATATAAAACCGAACCTTTAAAATAGAAGATTATAATTTTAAATATGTAAATAGAAACAGGATCAAATACATTTTATTCTTAACATGAGAACAGTGAGAGCCAATTTGCTGTTATTATTAGGTTTAATTTTATAGGTGTTTGCTGTTATTTTTTGTTCGTATTTGCTAATTTCTATTATGAGACGTTATAAGTATTTGCTGATTTATATTTTGTTGTTATTATTAGATTTTTTCTTTTGCTGTCATAAGTATTTGTTGGTATATGCTGTTATTATTTAATTCTTGATTTTGATTATTTTGTTGTAATTTTTAGGTTTTTTTCTTTGTTATTATAAATCATTGTTTATGTAGATTGGTATTGTTTCTTACGTTTTCATTTTTTTTATAAATTGGTATTATTTCTTACGTTCTCATGTTAAGATTAAAATGCACATGAACCTTCCCCTAGGTAAATATAAGCTATGAAATGTTTAAGGAAAATTGGATTTACAAAACGGGCCCGTTTGCAAACTTTAAAGTGTTGATTCGCTTAAAACCGAACGGGCTGGTTTTTAAGACTAAAACGATTCAAAAAGGTAAGATTCACATTTTTTCCAAAAAATTATGTTTAAAATAATTATTATAAATATATAAAACATTATGGAAAAACAACACCTCTTTGGACAAGATTTGGCATTTAACCGCTAGTTGCAGTGAACCGACATAAACCGAGCGGGCAGTTTCAAAAATACAACAATATGTACATTCTGATTTTTTTACAGTCTTTATATTTTAATAAAGTCATAATTTTAGTGTTTACTTATTTTCCTAAAATTAACTAAGTTTTAAACCCGGTTTTCACCAAAACAAATGCAAAACGGAAGTACGGGAACTAAGTCCTTACAGCACCAAACTCGTTGAATTCTCAGACCTGAAATAATATGATTTTGTATACCTTAAGTATATGGAAAATTTGGAGTTTTAATTATAAGGGAATTTTTTATGCAAACTATATTTTTAAGGCTTATCGTTAAAAACCGATAACACCGATGACTACCGGTATTGTTAACTTTTGAAAACCCGAGGCCTAACATTTCCAAACATAAATGATTATGCTACTGATATGAATAAATTATATAGTTTTTATAGTCGTACGGTAACCCGCAACCGAACCTAAGGGCCCAAACTTTCTAAATATAGAAACTTTATTAAAACCCGGTCAAGTAAAACAAGATAACTGACACATTTAGAAGTTAAACTAAATACTTGAACACACATCATCAACATTATAAATTGTATAAGTGTAAACTTTCCATAAAAGGAAACTTTATCCGCCTGGAACTTAACAGTTGGGCCAACACTTAGAATTAAATACCCGTTTCACCCTTGAACCTTTCTTAAGGTTGGAACTAGTTGAATTAAGTATTTATAACTCATTATTTACCATAGGAACCACTGTTTACGAGAAGTCGGTAGTTAAACTACTTGGAGTATTAGATGGGTCTCGCTTGTAATCCCAATTTACTTAATTTTTTGGGAACTACTACATACTCTCAAACTTTTTATATGGTATAGAAATATCAGGGTGGTTACTGCTAAAATTTTATCCCAACTTTTACTATCATAGCCCAATAGAAAGGACCGGAGGCTTGTATGGGTAGTTCTATTTAGGAGACCCCCACTCACAATGACCCTATGTTGGGTAAACAACACTGAGATCTGCGGATCGTTGCGGCATATAACCTACTTGTTTGATTATTGCTTTTAGCAGGGCGATAGTCCGAGACGGTATAACTTCTAGTATGAGTTGGGGATACTTATACTAGTTGTAGGTATCGTGGACTTGATATATGATATACCATGATGTGTCAATTTTATTATTATGTGTCTTAAACTCACGAGCTCACCAACTTTATGTTGACGTATTTTAGTATGTACTTTTCATGGAACTTAGCCATTGGGGAGAGGGATCAGGTCATGCCCTAGCCGCCTTAGTGAACCATAAAAGTCTTGGTTTCAAGAATAAGGGATGTAGTCATGGAAGAATACTCGAAAATTAAAAATGCAATCTTTAGATGACATCCTAGACTAATTAATGGTGCCATGCACCTAAGACAATTTAAGGGTCATGGTTGACCCGTTTGCTTTAGTTGTATCTTTGAATTTGAAAACTCCAAGTGTGTTATGAATTTCCTTTAAGTTTATTTATTTTCCGCTGCTCATGATTGATACCGGTTGTGTTGGACTCGGTATGCCCAAGACACATATTATTATTGATGTGGCTAGTACGTTATGATCCAAGTCAGGTCATACCCAATAACAAGCTAGACAAACACCAATAATATTTGTTTATATATGATATGATTATAACAAATAAATATTAACACTTGAGTTATTTGGAAAGGGGTTTCTAAATACAATATACTTGTGAAATAAATAAATCATATGGATGATTTATACTTTGAGAGAGAGCATTCCATAGTGTTATTTAAGATGGTTAAATAACAATATGTGAAAATGGTTACCAAGCATGTTACATATATTGTGTTATGTTTATTTTGAAAAATAACACAATTGAGTTTTATGATATAAAAGAAAAATAAATAATAATAATAATAATAACAATAATGATAAAGGAAGAGGGTGGCCGCCCCCCTCCCCTCTTTCTTTCTCCCTTATTATTTTATTAATATATATTTCCTTAGTGGGTGCATGCAAAGGGTGTGAATGGTGGACTTGTAAGTTGCCATTTTGAAAGACCAAATAACTCTTTCATTTTTTTCACAACACAAGAACAAGATACAAACTTTTCTCTCTAGCTTTTCTTTTCTTCTTGTATTTGGCTAAAAGGAAAGGAAAGGGAAAAAGATTATCAAGTGTTCAAATCCTAGCTAAGAAGGTGTTTGTTGCAAGGCTTGGGGTATACAAGCTTGAGGAACTCCCATTGAAGTTCTAGCCAATCTTTTCATCATCTCTTTTACTCATTCCTTGGATTTGAAAGGTAGTCATAACATGCATGGACTTATAGTGACATGCATGTGTTTAATAGTATGCATTTTGTATATGGATCCGGGATTGGGTTTTGCATGTGTAAAATCGGTTTTATACATATCAAACTAACAACATTTAAAACTTTTATCCACTGCGTTTTTGATAAAAGTAAGGTTTTATCACTTTGATAATCTTGTTAAAACCCAACAATGGCATCAAGAGCCGCTTATACGGATGCATGCTTCATTAAACCCAAAAATTTTCGGGTTTATGGTGGGTTTCATCATTTGGCCGAAAAGGTTTTTGAGGTTTTGGTTTCCCCATGGTTTTTCAAGGTTATACTTTACATGCATGTGGTAATCTTGAAAAACTAGGTCATTTGGATGATTGATTGTATTGTTTGGACAAAACCCGAAAACTTTCGGTTTGGATAGATATGGCCGAAAGTTTTGAGGGAAAAAGGGTAACCATATTGGTCATGTATTATTGCATATTTGGATGTGTATTGGATGTTCATAACCTAGCGATGACCTTGTGTTTGGTTGAATGATTGTGTTGATGTGTTTGTTCATTCAAGTGGTTGTTTGTTCATTCGATATGGTTGTAATATTTATTTGGGTTTGTAATCTATTTATTCATTCATTTGGTTTGTAATAATAAGTAGATTAGATGCATTTCTTTTACTAGAAAATTGTATTAGGACATATTTTGTAAAAGAAGATGCAAAGATGGAGGCCCAAATAAAGTGGAGACCACAACACGGGGGTGAACACCTGGGGCATTTGGATGCGGGATCAAGTAGGAGTTCATCGACACAAGATTATGTCCTTTCGGGTCCCTTAGGAAAGACCTTTTTGACACACTTGTCTTCGGTCAACAAGTGTAGTCAACATTAGGAGGCTATGGTTATGAACTTGTGGTTGTATATTTTATGCTTTCATGGTTGATTTTCTTTTTTTTTTGTGTTATTGCAATATGGTTTGCTAACTACTAAAAATCAACAACTAGCATAAAATTGGTTCCTTAGAAATCGTTAGGTAATAAAAAATTGGTTTTATTAAAGTCTAATGATTTCATAATAAAATGGGTTTTATTAATAGGAATTTTGAAAATGAGTTTTTCAACTAAATACCATACATTTGAATGCATGCAAATGGAAGGTACATAAAAGGTTTTCCAATCTGGAATTTAGAAAACTAAAATCCCTTTTATAAAATAAGTTGAACACCATCCTTTTGTACAACACTCGAATCAATTGGGAACTCGGTATGGGATAAAAGTCACCTAACCATGTTGGAGGAAACTTGTGAGTTTGAGGTGGGTTTACCATACTTGTGGGATAAAGGTCACCTAACCACATGTATGTGTAAACTCACACGTGTGTATAAGTAGGACGACTTAAATTGGAAACCATGTGAATAGGGTTACCGAAGCATGGTATACAATGGTGTTGATGGGATTAAACATGCCAACTAAACATAAAATGTTTAACCAATCCCATAAAACTAGAAGTTGCAAAGGGTTGCAATTGTCAAACGTTGACTACCTTATTAATTTAAATAGTAGGATAAAGGTCACCTAACTACTATTTGAATGTAATGTTGGGTTCTAGATTTTAATCATTAATTGTCTTGGAGACATAAAGGGTATTAACGATTAAAATTAATCATTGATATCGAAAATACTAAAATTGAGCTTTGTTATATTTGTAGATGGTCACAATCAACAACCCACCTAACGTTATTATTCCACCCGTTAACAACCTATCACTTAGATCTATTCTTGACAAGGATCGTCTAAACTATAACAACTTTATGGATTGGTATCGAAACTTGAGAATCGTTCTCAAGAAAGAAAAGAAATACTACGTATTAAAGGATCCTATTCCCAATGAACCTAGTGTTAACGATGTCCAAAATCATAACGATTGGGTTAAGCACAATGACGATTCGGTGCAAGTTGCTTGCCTCATGTTGGGAACTATGATTCCCGAAATTCAAAAGGATTTTGAACTTCATGGGGCATACGACATGATCACCCAACTTAAGGAAATGTTCCTTACACAAGCTAGGGTGGAATGCTTCGAAACGGTTCGAGCACTTCATGCATGTCGTATGGAAGAAACCCAATCCGTTTCCTCCTATGTGCTTAAGATGAAAAGCCACATTGATCGTCTCGAGCACCTTAATTGTCGCGTCTCAAACGAGTTAGCCACGGATTTAATCCTAAATGGGCTAACCAAGAGCATTGGTGAGCTTCATGCAATGCTCAAGACAGCCGAGACGGGAATGGGTAAAAAGGTTTTTACCCGTTCTCACGATCAATGAGGGAGGCAATAGGAAGAGGCATCACCCGGAACCTAAGGCAAAGGTTGCCAAAGGTAAGGCACAAGTCATGGCTAAGTTCAAGGGAAAGGCGAAAGTGGGACCACCCAAACCGAAAGAAAAGAATCCAAAGGTTTGCGCGGAGGATCCGTGTTTTGGATGTGGGGAGATAGGGCATTGGATGAGGAATTGTCCAACCTATCTAAAAGAGTTGAAAGCTAAGAGGGATGTAGGGCAAACCTCGGGTACAACTTTCATGATTCATGTTGATCTTAATATTAGTTCCTCTAACACATGGGTATTGGATACCGGATGTGGAACTCATATTTGCAATTTGTTGCAGGGATTCAAAGGAAATGAAGGATTCAAGAAGGGAGATATTAGTCTCTTCATGGGCAACGGAGCAAAGGTTGTTGTCGAAGCCCGAGGGGACTATGTTTTGAAGCTTCCAAATGGTTTGGAAGTTATTTTAAATAATGTTTTGTATGCTCCTAGTTTGACTAGGAATATTATCTCCGTTTCCTTGTTAAGACAATATGGTTATGATTTTAAGTTTATGGATGATTGTATTTATGTTTTCATGAATGATGTATTTTATTTTAAAGCAATGCCATCTAATGGCATTTATGAATTAGTTCATGATAACACATCTTATGATAACATATTATACCAATCAAGCACCAAAAGACTCAAAATGGATTTGAGTAATACTTATCTTTGGCATTGTCGTCTTGGTCACATAAACAAAGATCGCATACATACACTTCAAAAGAATGGTCTTTTGGAATCAAGTGATGATTCATTTGATAAATGCGAGTCTTGTATTTTAGGAAAGATGACCGAGGACCCTTTTAATGGAACAAACCAAAGGGCAAAAGACTTATTAGGTATCATACATTCGGATGTATGTGGTCCTTTTAAGGCAATGACAAGGAATGGTGAAAGATACTTCATTACCTTTATTGACGACTATAGTCGTTATGGGTATGTGTACTTGTTAAGACACAAAGATGAAGCTTTTGAAATGTTCAAAATCTTCCAAAATGAAGTACAAAATCAACTCGATAAAACCATCAAAGTACTTCGTTCAGATAGAGGAGGTGAATACCTAAGTGATGCTTTCCAAGATCATCTTAGAAGTTGTGGGATCATCTCACAAGTTATTCCACCCGGAACACCACAACACAATGGTGTGTCCGAGAGGAGAAATCGAACTCTATTAGATATGATTCGATCTATGATGGCTAGAAGCACATTGCCTCTACCATTTTGGGGTTTCGCTTTGCTCTCCGCGGCCCGTATTCTAAATATGGCCCCAACCAAGAAAGTGGACAAGACACCTTTTGAAATATGGAATGGAAGGGCTCCATCATTAACATATTTAAAGGTATGGGGTTGTGAGGCTTATGTCAAGAACAACACCCAAAACGAACTTGAAAGTCGGTCCACTAAGTGTATCTTTGTAGGATATCCCAAGGACTCCATGGGATATTATTTCACAACCCAACCGAGCAAAAAGTGTTCGTTGCTCGAAAGGCCGAGTTCTTGGAAACTAAGTTCCTTATGGAAGGTACTAGTAGAACGGTGGAACTCGAGGAGGATCGAGAACCACAAGCCAATACACGTTTGGTTGACACAAGCAATCAACAAGAGGTTGTTGAGAATGATGAAATGGTTGATCAAAACACACTAAACATTCGCAAATCTGGTAGAATTAGACATCCACCCGAAAGATATGGATTTTTCATGGATGGATGCTATGTGGTAGATTCGGATGAACCCACCACATACCGTGATGCAATGTCACAATCCGATTGTGACAAATGGCTTGAAGCCATGAACGTAGAGATGCAATCCATGCATGACAACCAAGTATGGGATTTCGTTGTACCTCCTCTTAATTCCAAACCGGTTGGAAATAAGTGGATTTTCAAGAAGAAAACCGATATGCATGGAAACTTGGATACTTATAAAGCAAGACTTGTAGCAAAAGATTTCACTCAAACTCAAGGGGTTGACTATGATGAAACTTTTTCTCCCGTAGCAATGCTAAAGTCTATTAGGATATTGTTTGCCATAGCCGCACATTATGATTATGAGATATGGCAAATGGATGTCAAAACCGCTTTTCTAAATGGGCATCTTGAGGAAGATGTCTATATGGTTCAACCCGAAGGTTTTGTCGATCCACAACATCCTAACAAAGTATGCAAGTTAAAGAAATCAATCTATGGATTGAAACAAGCATCTAGAAGTTGGAATCATCGTTTTGATGAAGAAATTAAGAAATTTGAATTCATCAAAAATGGTGATAAAGCTTGTGTATATAAGAAAGCTAGTGGGAGCATCATTACCTTCTTAGTATTGTATGTTGATGACATACTACTATTTGGGAATGACATTCCAACCATGGAAGGTGTAAAATCATGGCTTGGAAGTTGTTTTTCCATCAAAGATCTTGGTGAAGCCGCCTATATTTTGGGAATAAAGATCTATAGGGATAGATCAAGGCGGTTGATAGGTTTAAACCAAAGTGCATGCATTGACAAAATCCTGAAAAGGTTCAAGATGGAGAACTCTAAGAGAGGTTTAGTACCTATTCAAAGAGGAACGATATTAAGTGCGTCTCAATGTCCAAGCTCAAATGAAGAGCAAGATAAAATGAATGGGATCCCATACGCATCGGCTATTGGATCCATCATGTATGCAATGGTATGCACTAGACCGGATGTGTCATGCGCTTTAAGCATGACAAGTAGATTCCAACATAATCTGGGAAGTAGCCATTGGATGGCGGTCAAGAGTATATTGAAATAACTTAGAAGGACTAAGGATATGTTTCTAATATACGGTTCGGGTGAGGAGGAACTCGTCGTAAAGGGTTACGCGGATGCGAGTTTCCAAACCGATCAAGATGATTCTAGATCACAATCGGGATATGTTTTCGTTATGAATGGTGGGGAAATCTCTTGGAAGAGCTCAAAACAAGACGTGGTAGTCTTATCCACCACGGAATCGGAATACATCGCCGCCTCATTGGCAGCTCAAGAAGCTGCGTGGATAAGGAAATTCATTGCCGACCTAGGGTAGTCCGTACCATTCAGGACCCTCTAGAGATCTTTTGTGACAACGAGGGTGCAATTGCACAAATCAAGGAACCTCGTGCACATCAAAAGACGAGGCACATTGAACGGAGGTTCAACTACATAAGGGATGAAGTTGAAAAGGGAAAGATATGTATTTGCAAAGTTCACACCGATCAAAACATGGCGGATCCACTCACGAAGCTTCTTGAAAGGCCAAAGCATGAGGGTCATATTTGTGCCTTAAGACTTCGGTATTCTAGTGATTGGATATGATCGAAATTTTGTATTTGGATATCGGAACAATTGTTATTTTGACTCATTCATATAATTATGGTTTATGATTATGACATTTTGAGTTATGTTCCATTTTAGCATGTTTAAATCCGTGAATAAATTACTTATTCTAAATGTCCGTAGTCGCTCATATTTGTGGGAACTAATATGATGGTAAGACTATTATGAACTTGGATTGGTGGATATTCATAAGGTATGAATATAAAGCAAGGGTTGCTGCCAAGGTTCATAGATATTTATGGGATATAAATATTGGACTGACCCGCTTTCAAATGTTACTACATGGAATCTTTGTGATTGATCATAAGTAAATTTGAGTAAAAGGCAAATATCATAGTATCCTCCGACCTGAGATACATATTGGGTCTTGATATTCACCAAGTATTATGCTTTGACTTAGTTCTTCGCTGCTCTGAAACATGACAGTACATAAGTCTAAGATCAGGTACAGTACTAAGTGATTGTGAAAGACATATGTAGTCAAAAGGGGATTTGTCCCTCTTATTCGTTGAGAGTAAAATGTCTAAGGCCTGCAAAGTTAAATCAACAGAGAATGAACACTCTGTGTCTCTGGATTTGATATGACATCTGTGGCAAAAGGATAAATGATAGATTCACCTAAATCATTTCAAGTAAGGGACTTGAAGGGGATGATGTTATTGAATGGCACTTCGTCATGCGTATTAGGGGTCGTAAACCGTAGTTAGGCGGTATTTGCTACTTGCATCAATCTTCTATGTATCTTGTGCAAGTGGGAGATTGTTGGACTCGGTATGCCCAAGACACATATTATTATTGATGTGGCTAGTACGTTATGATCCAAGTCGGGTCATACCCAATAACAAGCTAGACAAACACCAATAATATTTGTTTATATATGATATGATCATAACAAATAAATATTAACACTTGAGTTATTTGGAAAGGGGTTTCTAAATACAATATACTTGTGAAATAAATAAATCATATGGATGATTTATACTTTGAGAGAGAGCATTCCATAGCGCTATTTAAGATGGTTAAATAACAATATGTGAAAATGGTTACCAAGCATGTTACCTATATTGTGTTATGTTTATTTTGGGAAATAACACAATTGAGTTTTATGATATAAAAGAAAAAATAATAATAATAATAATGATAAAGGAAGAGGGTGGCCGCCCCCCCCCCCCCCTCTTTCTTTCTCCCTTATTATTTTATTAATATATATTTCCTTAGTGGGTGCATGCAAAGGGTGTGAATGGTGGACTTGTAAGTTGCCATTTTGAAAGACCAAATAACTCTTTCATTTTTTTCACAACACAAGAACAAGATACAAACTTTTCTCTCTAGCTTTTATTTTCTTCTTGTATTTGGCCAAAAGGAAAGGAAAGGGAAAAAGATTATCAAGTGTTCAAATCCTAGCTAAGAAGGTGTTTGTTGCAAGGCTTGGGGTATACAAGCTTGAGGAACTCCCATTGAAGTTCTAGCCAATCTTTTCATCATCTCTTTTACTCATTCCTTGGATTTGAAAGGTAGTCATAACATGCATGGACTTATAGTGACATGCATGTGTTTGATAGTATGCATTTTGTATATGGATCCGGGATTGGGTTTTGCATGTGTAAAATCGGTTTTACACATATCAAACTAACAAGATTTAAAACTTTTATCCTCTGCGTTTTTGATAAAAGTAAGGTTTTATCACTTTGATAATCTTGTTAAAACCCAACAGGTTGGTCACGACTAGCCCCCTTGGGACGCGTGTGACAGATAAACGAGCTTATCCCTCAATTGATCGTATTGGAAGGAGAGATACTTCCAAGATATTATAAATGGCTACGGTCTTTGCTCTTGGGTCAACGGCTGACAAACCGCCCCAAGGTAAGATGACTATATATGCCGATTATTTCTCTCTTGAGAATCTTCTTCTTCCCATTACCAAGTTTATCGGGAATCTGCTCACGAGTAACGCGATCCATCTTTCCCAATTGCACCCGCTGGGATTGATGAGAATCCGTCATTTTGAATTATGTTGTAAGGCGCACAACATTGTTCCCACAATAGAAAATTTTTCTTTCTTTTACAAGTTGAACATATGTGGCAGATGGATCAACTGCGTTCCTACTGATAAAGGAGTTATTGGAATGGAGCCCCCTCGCAGCGATCCCAAATGGCGGACAAAGTTTTTCTGGATACTTGAGGATGTCATCCCCATTTCCATGACCCGCCATTCTCCCGATGTAAAACTGTCAGATCTGAACTTTGCGTCTTACGAGGGTCAAGGCTGGTATAACTTTATAACCCACACACCGACACCGATGCGTCCTACCAACGAAGCTGCATTGGTGCGTGCGGGCATAAGTCGTTCGTGGCCACTCCCAGACCTTGTACTCTACTACCGGAAGCCAATTGAATGTAAGTATTTTTATTTACAATTGTGGTACCACCCTAATAACCGTAACAACTGAAATAGTGAGCTTTTAGTAATTCAAATTCACTTTTTTTAGTTTTTTACATTTTGCAAGATAACTTCACCTTTTATTTAAAAGATCTCATACATAAGCATAAAATCGTCAAGAGCGTTCACATCATCTTCAAAAAGAATGAGGCATCGAAGATTACTTAATAGACGTTCTTTGATAAATTTTAAATAACCGATAAAATCATAATACACTTGAATATGGTATTTAACAGAGAGAGAAAACTAAGAGCGTGAGGTAAAATCGAGTACGCCTTTATAAAAGACAGCATCTAGTCCTTAATTAAAATTAGTCTCACCTAATTTTATTATTATTATTGTTAGAGAAAATTACTATTTGCGTCCCTGTGGTTTTAGGGCGAAGACACAATGAGTCCCTGAAAAATTTTTTGAACTGGTTGAGTCCCCGTGATTTCAAAAACGAACAATTTGAGTCCCTGTGGTTTTAGAAACGAACAATTTGAGTCTCTGTGGTTTCAGTAAAATGAAAAGTTTACCATGAAAGTTAAGTAATGGCAGGGAATCAAATGGTTCATTTTTAAAACCACAGGGACTCAATCAGTTCAAAAAAATTTTCAGAGACTCATTGTGCCTCCGTCTTAAAACCACAGGGACGCAAACAGTAATTTTCTCTTATTATTAACACCAATAAAAATCCAAAAACAAAAAAAAAAATTCAAAATAGTATTATTATCTGAAACAATAAGAGGTCATTGCAGAAGCATTTCCTGTGTAGTTTCCTGGAAAATGACAAACCCTAAAATGGACTCTGTTTCTTCTCTCATATTATTATTATTATCAACAGCAGCAACAACCATCAACAGCACGGCCTGCAACCAATGACATAGCTTTCCCGCCTCCATTTATTATTCTTTTCTTCACCAAAACCCTTTCTTCAATTCCCAATGTATATTCCCATTTAAAGCTTTGCCAACATCATGCTTCAATTTCAACTCCGATGATTCCAAGATTCAGATTCCTGGTAACCCTTTTCCTTGAATCCAATTCTTTCTCTTTTTATCAATCAAATTGAATTGGGTTTCTTGTTCATTTTCGAATTAGTTGTTTTCGATGGAACAGTTCCAAGAAACCCGACCCTATTGTAAATAACTGTGCCGGGTTTTGCGGGTCTTGCCTGGTTTATGCTCACCCGCACTTTTAGCTCTAATCTTGTTTATTTTTGTTAGAGTTATTGCCGGCTAGATTGAAAGTTGAATTTTTAGTTGTTTGTTTCGTGTGAAATGATGTTAAACTCGGTTGTATATGTTTTCAGTCAGTTTTTGTGTTGCTGGCGGCTTGAAGATGAATACGCATTATTTGTTGCCGGCTACTCTCACGGATATTCTTCAAGTTCTCAATCCCACAGAGGCTGACTGGGCGAGACGGTTTCAGATTATTGATGATCTTAAAGCCGTTGTTCAAACTGTGGATATTCTTAGAGGTAAGAATATTATGTTGTTCAAACTCACGTCATCCTGTGTTACTAGATTGTCTGAATATTATGTTTTTATGCAAATAGGTGCCACAGTGGAACCATTCGGTTCGTTTGTGTCTAACCTCTTTACCAGATGGGGGGATTTGGATATCTCGATTGAGTTGCCGAACGGCTCGTATATTTCTAGCGCTGGGAAAAAACATAAGCAGGCGCTGCTGTTAGATGTTTTAAAAGCCTTGAAAAGTTTCGGTAAGCTTCATGTTTTTTCTGAATTTTGTGTATAAGTTTTTTAGTTAATGTTGTTGATGAAAAACATTGGTTGACAGGTGGATTTCATGGGATAAAATATATCTCACATGCGAGAGTGCCTATATTGAAATGTGACAGCAACAATGGCAATATTTCCTGTGACATTTCTATCAACAATTTGAGCGGTCAAATGAAGTCAAAGTTGTTGTTTTGGATAAATGCGATTGATGACCGTTTTCGTGACATGGTCCTAATTGTATGTGCTTTTATTTTTATTTTTATTTTACTATGCAGACAATATTCAATGTGCTGATTTTTTATGATTGTGTGCAGGTTAAAGAATGGGCAAAGGCACACGGTATCAATGATCCAAAAACCGGAACTTTCAATTCTTACTCGCTTAGTTTACTCATTATATTCCATTTTCAGGTTATTATAAATTGATTTTCGTATATTTTATCTTCAAATTATGCTCTTTTTTCTTTTAATTTGAACATCTTTTGCCATATTTTTTTTCCAGACTTGTGAACCGGCTATTCTACCACCGCTTAGTGAAATATACCCCGGGAACATGTCTGCTGATCTATATGGTATTATGCTTATATATGTTTAGAAAATAATAAGTGTTTATTTAAAAAGTATACAATAATCATTTGTTAAACAGGCGTACGAGCGACTGCTGAGAAAAATATTGAAGAAACATGTGGCGTGAATATAAACAGGATTAAGTCAGATAGGTCGAGAGCGATTAATAGAAGCTCGTTGGCTGAGCTGTTTATTTCATTTCTTGCAAAAGTAAGTTTTTCGTAAGCCTGCAAAGGAGGTCAGTTTCTGTTAATATTTTTTAATTGTAATTTAATTGTTTTTTTATTTTTATTTCAGTTTTGTGACATCGATATGAGGGCTTTGACACAAGGGATCAGTCCGCACAACGGGCAATGGGAAGACATTGATACTAACATGATATGGCAACCCAAAACTTATGCGTTATTCGTACGTCTTCTTTCTCTCGTTTCGTATATGTTTGTGTCTGTAACTCTGTATGTTTACATACATATACCATTTCCAGTACTGTTTAGAGTAAATTGTACTTGTCTTTTTAGGTTTACGCCCCCCACCCCTCCCCCCAAAAAAAAAATAAACTAAGGTAGTTATAAAGAACGTCCTTTATTTGAAAAATTGTAACATTTTCAGTTTTTTTCCACTAACAGACGCTAAATGATTCAGTTAAATCCATATTAGTGACCAATCTCTGTTAGTAGAAAGAAACTGAAAATCTTACAACTTTTCAAATAAAGGATGTCCTTTCTAATTATCTTCTATGTATGCATATATGCAAGCACTTTTGTCTTTAAACCTGAAGGACGGAAATTGAAAAGTGTAATTTACTCTAAAATTTATGTGCATATATGCAAGCACTTTTGTCTTTTAAAAAATGTTTATAATTATTAACAACTCAATGTAGTTGAGAAGAGAATATTATTACAATAATGGTGTAAAGTTTTTATTAACGCAACTCAGGAAGTTGTATGCATTAAAAATATAATTTGGACGACTTTGAACCCATTTGATACGTGTTCCTTTTAGGTATATGCATGTATTAATTTCTTAATTTTGTAAACTGAAAAAGAAAACCTGATTTTGCTGGTAATAGATCGAGGACCCATTTGAGCAGCCAACGAATTGTGCAAGGGCGGTTGGGCAACGAAACCTTAATAAGATTGCACAAGCATTTCAAAGTAGCTATCAGAAGTTGATATCTGGCAACCAAATCCACCCGCTTGCGGTTCTAGCGAGGCCAGAAGTATTGAGCATCATTAGTAGATCTCAACACGCAGTCCCGGGTATGAATCAATTAAGAAGTCATCCTCAGGCCCGCACAAACCGGGCTGGGGTTCTTGGGGGCTCACCTGGGCCCCATTTGCAGACCTACAACGGTAACCAGTACCACAATAGGAGTGGCGGGCCCCACGCTCATAGAGGTGCACATGGACCCACACAAGCACAACAACGACACGCGTATCGGAACAGTCCAAAGAAGAGGGTCAATCAGAGACCTCTGCAAGGAGGTCAAAGTACAAGTCAAAGTCAAGGTCAAAGTCAAACTCAAGATGAGGTGGTTTCTAACAATGAGGCGCATAAGGGGATCTCGAGCAATGGGCAGTCTTCTCAAAATCCGAGCATTCAAAGCTGGAAGGTAAATCTGAGAAATGAGTAGGTGTTTGGAAACAAAGAGCTGTCTTGGAAGTGGGACTGTTTGGTTGTTATGACTTTATATTTTTAAGCAGCATGTCAACGAGAATTATTACTATTGGCGGGAACTGAACTCGGGTCAACTCTTTGGGGAATTGATTTGTATTGGTTTCTTTGACTTGACCTTAATTGACTTTCGTATACAACCTATTATTGTTCATGGTCCAGTTCGACTGGTTTTGATGGGATTTATTGGCTAGACCGGTAAGCCTCGGTTTGATGGCTTAAAACTTTTTTTTCAAAATAATTGTTCACATTATTTCTTTTTTAAATTGATAAAAATGCTTCATGAATAATAAACATTCAACCATTAGTAACTACTAAGAGATTTGTACATTGTACCTGTATTGACTATAAAAACTTAAGGTGATAAAAGAATAAAATAAACATTACATGTCTTTGCTATTAACTTTATGCATCACAAGTTTATTACTTGAGGCGTTTATCGCATGTCAGGACTCTGTAATGTGCATGAGGCCCTTTGGCTGTGTACCTTAGGGTTACACGCCAGCCCATCGCCTTCCCGGTTTCTTGAAGTTCATCCATCACCGTAACTGAATCACAAACGTGCGCCGCCTTCCTATTCTGTTCAACTCAAGCATGATACTTGAAATACTACATCCGATGCATTTCAAACAGACAAGATAATTATAAAAAATTTAAAAAAATAAATAAATAAATAACATAGTCTAATCTTTGTTTCAAAAAAATATACCTTGTTTGTTCAACTGAGAGCAGACCTGCTGCGGCTGCGTGCAAGAGATCATAAGTTCTTGGGTGCGTATCAAACGGTTCACACCTACATGGATTGAAATGGTTAATAGCAAATAACAAGAACGATAACGATTAAGCATCATAGGTTCGGCTTTAAACAGATCTTTTCTGGATACAAATGCATCAAATCTATTGTTCTTGCGAGCCACGTGGTAATGTTTGCTCTTGATTTATCCTCAGGCAATGGAGTAATACATGGCTTTAAATCCACATACCTAAAATGACAACAAATAGATATCATAAGTTTTTATTAAATAGAAGGTTCATTAAGAAATTTGAATAATTACTTACCAAACATTCTATGGGTTATCCAGGTTATCACATTGTTGTACTAGGAGTGGTTCATGCTTGTAAACCGGTTGTGCTGCCCAAATAAAATATCCACCCGCCCGAAGCAATCTATTAACCTCAAGCAGCAAAATCCCATCTACAATGTAGCACACTATTGCATTGTTTAACAACATCCACATAACAAAATCTTGAACAAGATTGTGCTGCTTACCATAGCGAGTCCAATGAAACAAATCAAACGCCTGGATAAAGCAGCCGTCTTGTTGCAAAAGCAGCCACCATTGCAGGCACACAGCGCTCAAGTGCAAACTGAATCTGATCCTCGTGCATGTCTTTTGGAGCTACAGATAAAGTAACCACATTTCTTGAAGTTAAATTTGCACCAAAACTCGCAACAACACATCCAACGTCTAAAACAGCACGCGTATGATACCCAAAAGCAATCTCTGGAACCACCTACAAAAGCACACCAAAATTGTAGACCAATTGTTTTGAAATTTGAAATGTGTGATATAGTCCCTCATACCTTTCAATCCTTTATTAGTGTTCGCTCGTTAAGCTTTTGTTGGACAAACGGACGGTTCATAAACACTTTACTGAACGGAACGTGCCAATAAAATAGTTAAACCAAATGTAAAAGAATATTCTATTGTGACCCTAGTCAAAAGGTTCTTAGTTCTTAGTTAAATTATGAGCTTCGAGGTTTTCATTCTTTTAACATTGGGTTCGATAACAGTTAAGGAACTATAATCTATGCAAGTTTAGAAAATAGTTATTTTGATTTGATTAGCGTGTCATGATTTACGGTAATGACAAAAAGACATATTTGAAGAATAGACTTGTATACGAGTATATGCTTGGAAATGAATCATGGGTCATAGACTAAACCACATTTTTAGAAGATACATGAGTATAAGAAAACAGATACAAGAATTTGATTCACGTATCATATATCATGAGAGACGAAAATACATTTTGGGAAACTACAAGAGTATGAAAAGTAGATACTTGAATCTGATTCATGCATCGTACATAACGGGATAGACTAAAATATATATTTAGAGGATACACAAGTATCACAAGTAGATACTCGGATCAAATTTATGTATCATGCAACATAAGGAAGACAAACATTTTCGGAGGATAAACAAGTAAAAAAAAGCAGAGGCCATTTTAATTCACGTGTCATATGTTATGAGGCATGCTAGAATACAATAATAGAGGATACATTGGTATAAAAGTAGATATTTTAATCTGATTCGTCTGTCATATGGTTTTTAAAGTATTTAACGAGTTAAAGAAGCTTCACAAACAAATACTTCAAAGATCTTCTTTAAAAAAATGATTATTTTGTATGAAATATATTGTTTAATATAAATATATACATCAATTTTTCAACACATACTGCAATTATGTGTTAATAATGCATATTAAAAATCATTATCTTAAAGTTGTACAATTTTATATGGGTGACATGAACATAAGCAACTATGCTTTCCAAAAACTGTTATCTTTTAACTGAAAAGTAAAACTATTATCATTATAGATAAAACAATCAATAATTTTATATCATAATTGAATTATTAAAATTCAAATACATACAACGATTGACCATAAGTAATCTATCAATATTAAGTATAAACCGTAACCAAACCGTTGTTTATGACTGCTTGATGATTGTTTGAGTAAAACGTTACTGCATACCAAATATATTCACAACTAAAAGCCACACAAATCAATAACAATGATAAATTAACTTTGCAACATGATGGTCTCAAAGGCTTCCTCAAATAAACATAAACATAAAACTGAATATATCATATTATTTGATTACATGAAATCCCAATTCTAGTTCTACTACTCTCACTTTATCAACCCCCCAACACAAATTAAAATATTTATTGGATTCATACTTAATAGTTCTAGTCAACAGCCCGGTCCGCATATACATCACAAACACATAAAAAGCTGATGTTAAGTCTAATTGTACAACCTTTTGGAGGATCAAACACATGACTAGCTTCATTTCTTTCACTTGATAAGACTGATTCGGGCACGTGACTCACCACCAAGTGACCCGTTCGAGGTCATACTCGAGCACGTCTTTTTACCTTGCTGAGTCAGGTCTTTGTGAGTGTACACGACCCCCTTATCATTATCCACCACCTGTCCGTTTCCTCTTGCAATCCTGAAAATATTAATAAAACGAGTTAGACTATAAAATGTGGTGTTTTATCAATCGTTAACTACGTAAATATCACGAAATACCATCGGGTTGTTAGCAGCCCTTCAACTCCAACGGGCCCACGGGCATGAATCCTACTTGTACTTATGCCAACCTGTCGAGCAAGTAGACGGTCAATAATTAATTTCATTGGACATTCTTAAAGAAAGCAGTTTGTAACAAATTAGTCCTTTAACCCTAACTGGCGTTACATTTCAGTTAAACCCATTTTAAATGACCAATACGCCCTTAATATAATATACTTAATTATATTATATTAGGTAAATGCGTATCAATCATTTAAACTGGATTTAACTAAAAATTCTAACGCCAGTTAGTGTAAATGACTAATTTGTTATAAACTGCTTTCTTTAAGGATGCCTAGTGCATTTAATAAATTTATAAATAGACGTTAAAATATTTTACCTCGGCGCCGAGTCCAAATCGGAACCCGTCACTGAACCTTGTACTTGCATTATGAAATACAGCAGCACTGAAATGTATACTTTATACATCAGGATACTAAAATTTTAACAGAAAATTGGGAATTTATAGATTATGATATAAAAACCTGTCAACTTGATTTAAAAAGATGTCAGCAACTTCAGGGTCTTCTGTAACAATGCAGTCAGTATGTGCACTGCAAAAAATAGAGATATAAGCAAAGTGTAAAAATAATATTATTGAAAACATTTATAACTAAATAAACTAACTTACCTTCCATGCTTGTGTATATGATCAATGGCAGCATGCACATCATCAACAATTTCAATTGTGCAAGTTAATGAACTATATTCATGATGAAATGATGGTGCTGCTGGAAGATTAAGCAACGAGCACGCCCTGGGCCCACCATTTATACTCACACCTGAATACAAATCTGTTAAAATACGATCCAATGGCCAAAAAGTGGTTCATTTATACTCATGCCTTTGGTTTGAAGTTCAATGAGAAGCTCGTTAACGCCACCGTTCTCCATTAAGTCTTGATGAACAAGAAGTGTTTCCTGGTAAAAGAATGTGAAAATAATTAATGTGGTAGTACGATGTTATGTATAATATTGTTTCAATAAAAAGGATTTAGAAGGAAGATAAATACCATAGCGTTACAGGCTGCCGGATAATCGGTTTTTGCATCCAAAACTATGTTCTTTGCCTTCTCCATATCAGCAGATTTGTCAACATAGACATGACATATTCCATCTGAAAGTTAAGAAAGCAGAATTACCATATTGCCCTTGATCCCTCGAAGCATTTAGAGTCACTTAAAAGTTAAAACCATCTTACCAGCATGACCAAGAACAGGAATTTTTGTCAAAGATTTAATCTGATAAACAAGTTCATTGCTGCCTCTTGGGATCACAAGATCGATGACATCATCAAGCTGCAGCATAAGTATTATTACATATTAAATTATTAAAATGTAACATTTTCAAAAATAGAGAAGAAAACTTAACGAAAGTTAACAACTAACCTTGAGCAATTCAGGAATCTCTTCTCTAGAAGTCACAAGGCCAATTAACCCTTTACCAACTGTTTCGGGGATGCACGAAGTAATAATCTAAGAAATATTTATAATAAGTTAATAACATATCATTAATGGAATGAGATATCGTTAAAAATGCAATTGTATCTATAAATATATTCAAGAAAACTGACCTTGTGCAAGATAGCATTAGAACGTTTTGCTTCCTTTCCTCCTTTCAATAAGAGCCCATTACCAGTTTTAATGGCTAATGATGCTATCTGTTTAAATCACAGAAAAATTTAATTTCAAAATCTTAAATGTAATAGAACAAATATTCAAATACTAAGTAAACTTATATCACTTAACCTGAACAAGTGCCTCGGGCCGTGACTCGAAGATAACTAGAAGAACACCAAGGGGAGATGACATTTTCTCTAAGATGAATCCATCTGACAGCTGTCATAATATAAAACGTGTTATTTTAAAGTGATTTTACTTTAATAAATTATAAGAAAAAGAACATGCTTATAATTCCTTACCTCTGTTCTCTTTAAAACCTGCCCAATTGGCTCTTCCATAGTTGCAAGCACACGGATTGCTTTAGCAAGACTAGAGATCTGTAACATATAATAAAATCAGAATCAGCAAATAAATTTAATAAAGAAACAAAATTTAGTGTTTTACGTTAAGAATAAAGATTAAAATATAAAATGTGACTTGCCTTTCCGGGCTTTAGATGCAGCCTAGAGAGTAATGATGATCCATATCCATCGTCCAGTGCATCCGCAATGTCAGCTTCATTTTCATGAATTATGATTTTCTCATTTGCTTCTAAAGCATCAGCTATTGCTAGCAGAATTTTACTCCTCTCTTCTGCTGGCATTGCCTGCGTTAAAATAAGGCATGTGTAAACAAAGTGAAAGTTTAGTGAATTGTTCGGCAAGAAGCTTGTTTATGTTTGTTTATTTAATGAAGCGAACATAAGCAGACAAAATTCTTTGTTCATTTAGTTAAAAGAACAAACATGAACGCATGTCTCGTAAGTGAATGCTCATTTATGTTCGTTAGTTTACATTCGTTTATCTGCATGTTTTGAGTTTGTTAGTTACATTCATTTATATATTCGGTTAAATTTTATAGACCCGCTACAATTCAGTTTAGTGTTATTAGTTTTTTAGGCTCGACAGGTTGATGTTCACATTTAATTTTAACTGGTGTTCGCTCAGTTATGTTTGTTCATCTATGTTCAGTTATGTTCTCATTTATGTTCTTTCATACTATTAACATACGAACATAAACAAACACGAGCGTGCTCATTTTCATAACAAATGAAAACAAACAAAACAACCATATCCTCTTAACTGTTCATGTTCGATCATTTGTTTTGTTGAAATCAAACGAACGAACACGAACATGCCCCGTTCGTTTTCATTTGGTTCATTTACAAGCCTGCATAAGTGCAAGAAACACTTATTGTAAAAAATGTTTAAAAATATTACAGTGTCAAATCTGATTACAAAATTTATCATTTCACTAATGGTCACTTTATATGCAAAACTATTGAACATTAAGATCATACTGTTTGCATTGGCCATTCACCATTAAGACCATTTAAAGTCTGATTAGACAACCTTAACTAGATTCAAATAATCTAATGATACCTGAAGAAGTCTAGAACTTTCTCTTGCTGCAACTGTCATTTCACGAGCATTTAGCTCTCCACTAGGGACAAACATATGAGCATCTCTATGAAACAGGGTGCCAATGCGCTGTCCTCTTAGAACTTTTATAATATTGTCACCCGCAAAGCCACTTTAAAACCAATGAAAAGACATCATATGTTTAACCAATGCAATCAAAGCATCACTCTGAAGCGCGAAAAACGGGAACATGTCAATACCTGGTGATGACAACCGGAATGCCAGCTTGAGAAGCATATACAGCAGCTTTGACTTTAGCAGTCATACCACCTCTTCCTAACCTAGATTTGTCACCAAAAGTAATTGTGTTTTCCAGTTTTTCCTTAATGTAGGTGTAAATTAGCTTTGACTGAGGATCACTGGGAGGCCCGCTATAAAGACCATCTACATCACTTAGCAGCACAAGTAGATCAGATTTTAACTCCAGAGCCAGTAGAGCTGCCAGGCTATCATTATCCCAGAATATTCCAGAAGAATCCTGTAAAAAAAGTTTAAAACTTTAAGCAATCTGTGTTTAAGAATATGTGATTAGAAAATAGAGGAATTAATATACCTCATAAGGAGCTCTGCGAGTACTAATGGAATCATTTTCATTAAAAACAGGAATAACTTTTAATGACAGCAATGAATCCACAGTTTCAGTAAGTTGTTTCCTAAATTCTGGACTCCTAAAGTCGTTATCAGTCACGAGAAGCTGCGCTGATGTTACATCCAGCTGTGAAATGAAATAGTAAGCATGTTGAGCATTAAAAGAAGTGAAATGACCAAAAGGCAAATGGATTATGAATTTTACCTGGCTAAACAATGTATCATAAAGTGCCATAAGGCCGTTTTGTCCAACGGCTGCACATGCCTTACCATCAAGCTCAGCTTGTGGTTTCTGAAGATCCGCAAAGCTTTAAGAAATAAATAACTATTAGTCACTAATATAATAACTCTTGTATTAGATACTACTATTAGAATTGAACTTAGTAGGTTAATCATAACTTGAACACGAACAATGGATAACCAAATGAAAGGCATCAATATTTAGTAGAAATGATGCAAAAATCAAAAAAACTTTTTAATTCCTGTATCTGTTATAATGACTCATTATTACTTTTTATTAGGCATTGGCAATGAATATCTTTCCTGAAGCGCGTGACACAGAATTGGGCAGATGTTAAAGACTAGATAGAAGTTGAGTAAAGTAAATTCTTACTTTCTAAATAATCTTACACCCATCTATATATTCATAATTATTGTTCTTTATTAAACGGGTAATTTACATGATTTCCATTCATGACTTGCATCACAGACTATTAACTAGTCAGTGCTCAAACCGATCACATAAATGCAATTTGATTAGTTTAGAAAAGGCCCGTGTAGTCTTATAATATGAAAATTTTCATAATCTTGTAATATTATAGGCAAAATGCGCGGTGACATTAAAATCTCAGACTTGCTTTAGAAATTAAAAGGTTGCATGGTTATGATTTAATCATTGTCCTTTCTAGATGGAGAAAAGTATGACAACTAACAAGGGGAACATGGCAGTATCCCCACATTCATTACACTTAACCTTGTCAATGAATGCGGTGTCACGTCCTGTTTTGAAAATTCTTGAAAATAAAAAGATAAAAGCAACCCAGAATATCATCAAATAAAGAAAAAAGTACAATATCACATTATGTTCAAGAATAATCATCTTAGAAGAGTCAAGATTGATTGAACTGTCGGTCACTAAATGGTTAATAGATCCAAGATACGTGTACAAAACGGACCCCAGACACTATAGAGAACAGAAATAAATCAACAATAATGTCATGCAACAGAAATACAAATATAGTTTCCATTTATACTAACAGAAATCCATCAATAGTTACATAAAGATTAGTATACAGTACCTGCTATTGATTAATTTCCTGTATCTAAGCCGTTGTTGACCAGCTCCAACAGCACCAGATGACACCAAGATAACCTCAAATCCTTCAGAGTTTAGTGCTTGAATCTGCATTTAAAACATACAAACATTTAAAGATCTCAAATAGTTTTTCAAGAATATGTTTTTGTTATAACAATCACCTGCTCACAAAGTGCTCCTAATCTTCCAAGTGCAAGCCTTCCATCATCTCGCGTAACAACAGCCGTTCCAACCTTCAAATCAAAAGATGTATTTTATAAATATTTAGCATAAACAAAAGAAAAGGGCAGATGCCTTTAGTAGGAAACAAATTCTAAACACTTCATCTTAATCAATCCGTTTTAGAGATCTAATTTAACATATCCCTAGAATCCATCTCAAATAAGACAACTAGCACATGTGATTCAAGTAATTGCCTCAATTATCATTTCCTAATCAAGATATAATTCTCAAATATTTAGCTGATTATTACAATATTACTAGATTACTATTTTGATGATCCAGGACACACATGAACAGAGCTCAGATGGCTAAATGAACTAAAAACACGAAATTGTACTTCCACTAATTCGATTAAGGGAAAACAACTAAAATGGCCATTTGACCGGTCAATGTCGACAAAATGTCCATTTGACCAACCAATTCCCATAATCTCCACTTTAAAAGTCGTCAGACCAATCACCTATTAATCATTACTCTACGATAATTTTTAATCAGCTAGCATCTGGCACTTGTCCAAAAAACCTCGCCAGAAGCCAAAATAAATATGGTTGTTGACCAAAATATATCTCTTCGGACGCCACTCTCATCAGAAACCAAAAAAATCTAGTTGGAAGACAAAAATAAATCTCGTTAAAAGACAAAAAAATCTCATCAGACGCCTAAATAATCCCGTCTCCAACGATTTCTTTTTGAAAAAAAAAACCCAGTGACGTCACTCACGGTTTTATGCCACATAGTAGAATTTGGTCGGTTAAAAATCTTGTTGAGTAATGATTAAAGAATAAAAAGTAATCCGGTCCACAAGTTTTACCGTAAACATTAACCGGTCAAATGAACCTAAAATAAAATCTCAAAACCACAAATCACAATTTGAAACGATCAACCAAAACAAAACAAAAGAAACCTAAAACACAAAATTCACAAAGGATACACGCAACATTCGAAAACCAAATAAATTAGGGATCAAAGTACAACAGTTTGAGCTGGTAACAACACGATTAAACTAATTAACAATCACCTTGATAACGATACGCCTGACATCTTTCAGAAAGACGCGAGTTGGATCGATCGATTCCATTGTTAGAGGAGCTTAAGCTGTGTGTGTGTGAGAAAGTGTGTGTGTTGTATGGTTGATTTTGCATCAAAGAATCGTAGGCCATCTGATCCTTGCAGCGGGTCTCCGCGTACATAATATACACATGCAAATTCGTCGTCTTTCCACCTTTTCGCTTTCTCACCGTTTTGGCCACTGCTTTTTTATTTTATTACACTTTCTTCCTTTTCTCTTATATTATTATTATTATTATGTCGCTGTCGTTAACCCAATCACGGTTTCTTTTTTCTTTGTTAAATAACTTAATACTTCTTTTTAAGTTTTCAAAAGTGACATGATCGATGGAATGAATATCTGTCCCTACGTGTTACGTTTTTCAATCAACTAAATAAATAATAATACATCATAAAACTCACACGCCCTGCTTGCGGTGCACGCATATAATGTATATATGTGTGAACCCTCGGGTGGGCAAAAGCGAAATTGCACTAATTTTGACGTTATTTTACCAATATCGTGAAAATAACGTTAAAAGTGGCGGAAGGTTAATCAGGCATCATGTGGTGTCGTTGATAGCCGAAAGACAAGGGTACACGCACCAATCGGTCGGTGTCCCGATGGTTGAGTGTTATGTGTCTTATGTCCAAGGCTTGATGCAAAACTACTATCGAGCCGAGGGTCTCACCGAAAGCAGCCTCTCTATCCCTATGGGGTAGAGGTAAGGCTGTCTACATCTTACCCTCCTCAGACCCTACTATAGCTTTGCTATTGGTGGGATATACTGAGTACGATGATGATGATGACATCATAAAACTCACGACCCCTATTCAAAATAAACAACTTGATTTCAAGCGACCTAAGCCAAGCCGGCTTATTTTTGTAAACAAACCAGGTTCGGCTCGGCTCGGCTCAACTCGTTAGCTTGCTCTTAGGCTTATTTAACTCTGAGCTCGAGCTCAAGTAAAGCTGTCTCGTTTAATTTCGAGCTAAAACCCACACTGGTTCAACTCGCTTATAGCCCCTACATGGGCGTTGTTAAATTTTTGAATTTTGATGCTCTCGTTGTAGTAAACAAAAATACTCTTAAATATAACCGTAATATAAACAGAAGGGTATGAATCTATTCGTTTCATTTATTATTATTATTATTATTATTATTATTATTATTATTAGTTAATTGGATAACACATAAGTTAATTAAAAAATAAAAAAGATAATAAGAAAGAAATTAAAAATTAACAAAAAAATAATGCTACTTTAGATGTGGTTTATCTTTAGTGTTATATATAATTTTATATATATATAATTAGCATGACATGTTTTACAAGTTATGGTAAGTATAATTTATTTAAGCCAGCCATCAGCTCTAATGCAATTTACATATAGTTTATCCACAAGAATGACACACCATATCACTATAAACTCGTGCAATATATTTTTCTATACCGTTGATGTTACACATTTTTAGTTGCGTCAACTTTTGAATATAAACCTATGGAACTAATTTAATTTAGTTTGTTTTATCGGTTTGTTTTGATCATAGGATATATCACGATCTTTTGAATTAGGTAATGGTTAACACAATATACACACATATTTATTGAAAGGCATAATTTATATGTAGCTCTCCTTTCATATTTTTCTAGTTGTATGTAGGAGAAACTATTTCTTTTTCATTGTAATTAACATACTTTAGTTCTTTTACAGTTATCAAGATCATCTCGTAGGTAAGCTAAATAAGGCAAAGGCTTTTAGGCCTCCAGTTTTATAGGGCATCAATATTAAATAAAAGCGTATTATATTTTTTTAGTAACTCATTGATTGACCACAAGCTAAGAAGGATTGCCTCATATTCATTATCATTGCATATTATCTATATTACCTAACTAGCTTTTATCCCCTATCTACGGGGGTTGTTTTACATTTTTCGTTTATAATATTTATATATTTTTTGGATTTTAATTTTTTTTTATTGTAAGAAAATTAAAAATATACTTAAGGTTTGATGATGAAAGAGTTTCTCAAATAAATGAGATGCTATAACTTGTTTAAAAGTTATCTGGGTTTGATGAGAGTCATAACCTGCTTATTGTTTTTACTATAAAATTATTTTTTAATTATAAATAATATTTTTTTTTAAATCGGATATTAATTTTTAACATATCCCTATTTTATAGGATTTTCATATCAAATATTTGTTAAGATTAATTTTAATTTAATGAAATGTTATAACCTGTTTAAAGCATTCTGTTGATACCCATACCCGTAAATTCGGGCCAAATTCATGAGAAACTATCATTTACAAATAAAGCATTCTGTTGGCTTGAGAGGAGGTGGAAAGCAACCATAGAGATTTTAAAGGCTTCGGTTATATATTTAAGATTCTTGGATACTCTCGGTGCTATATGCCTATTACACATAAAGAAAAGAAAAAAATGCCACGGCATTTTAGTTAGTTTTAGGTCTCTGAGAATGTTGAGCCGGTCCTGACCGTTACATATAATTAAAATATAGTCAACGTGGCCAAGGGTTTTATGATAGCGTGATGTTATACATGTTATAACTTTGCTTATACGATACATAACAAACTAAAAATATATGTGTTCAAAATAGTTAAAAAGAAATTAAAAGAGATATTTTTTTATTGGTTGGTGATTCTTCGGATCTTCATGTGCCACTTCACCCTTAGAAACAACTCTCTTGCCCCAAATAGCAGTCCTAAATGTATAGGCTTACCCGGTGAGGTTCGAATTTGTTTGAAATCCCAAATGGTTTCAACATACCACGTTAATTTGAAATATGCTACTTTTCTCATGGATTTAAAAACAAGATTATTAAAATTTGGAGTCAATTTTCTCTAAGTAGGTTACGAAATAATGTTTCAACACGTAACAGTAGATATTCCATCACATTTATCATTTATGTATTATTCCTTGGCATTGTTGTGGCTAAGATTATTTCAAAAAAATCCAAAAAGAATTCACAACAAACCGTTTAGTTCAAGTTTTGTATTAAATGAAACTAAATTATAATTTGCTGCCTCAAGATGCAGAAAAGAAAAGCAATTTAATTAAGCATAAGTGTTAATTGTAATTATTGTCTATGTTGTGAAACCTAAAACGCACCTTTCAATCATGTGGTGGCCATTTTGTAGATACAGACCCTAGGGTGGTTCTTTTTTTTTTTTTTTTTTAGCAATCGGGACCAGCCGTTAGTTAACGGTTGCTACTTCTGTTAGTTTCAGGGGTAACACGTATTTTCACCCACAAACCAAACTCCGGCTCAATATACCCCCGCCCCCTCGCAACTTACAACCTTAAAATCACCTTCCTGCCGTCGTATCCCGCCTTCCCGTCGATCATAAAAATGACTTGGATTTTTTATGCAATCCTTAATACCATGTTTTTCATAGGTATCAGAATTCATATTTCCCCCGTTATTTCGTTTGTTCGGTCAAGTTCAGTTTTAGGTCGATGCTTTGTCTTTGAGACGATTATGTTATTGGTTTTATAGCCGCAATTTGGCTGGATGTTAGCTTTGACCACCCGGAACTTGAGTTGGTGGTTTTGGTGAAAACCCGGCCATACAAGATCTATAATTTCCAGTTACAAGCAAGTGGCCAGGATCAAATCGAGTAGGGTTTAAGTAATTGGTGGTTTTGGTGTTTTATATATTATTAACTTAACTAATAATGACCTAGACTGGTAATCATGTATTTTGTATTATATCAACAACTAATTAGGGCATTTTGTAATAACTTAAGTAACAATCTAGTTAACTGCAATGTTGTCAGCTTGATCAACATGTGCTCATATGTATGATTAATGTGGGTGTGATTGTGTATGTATCTATGTTTGCTTGTTTTTGTGTATATGAATTTGTAAAACTGTGTGCATATGTATTCTTATATGTATTTATTTTTTGTATGCATAACTAGATGTATGTGTGACTGTATTAAGGAGTCAAGTGTTTTGTTTGATTTTATTAGGTGTATGTATGTATAATTAGATGTTTGCATGTATAATTAGATGTATGTATGCATAATTAGTATGCATCTGTTGACTTTGTTTGACTTTATAGAACAACAACAAACTAATTAGTTAAGGAATCAATTGCTTGCAATGTGTGTATGCGTATTTATACAGAGGCATAACAGTCTTTTTATGTATGATTGTCTGTTTATATATGTATGTATGGTTGTGTGTATGTATAACTGTGTGTGCATATACTAAGTGTTTTACTAAGTGTTTATTACACTGTTATTTCACATTAGTGTGCAGGGACATGTGTAACATTCGTCAATTTTAAAACTCAGAAAATGGGCCAATTTTATTTGTTATTATTATCATATTATTTAAAAATCCTTGCACTTAATGATTATTATTTTTGTTTGGTATTTATACGTTCATTTCGTTGCATGAATTTAAATTTTTGTTAAATTAAATGTTAGAACTATCAAACATGTGCATTTTAACTCTCTACACTTAGTTCTAACAACTTTTGAACCCAACCCTAACCATAGAGACCAAATTACAATATTTTTAAATTCTCTTTTCCCTTCTCCCTCCCCAACCCATCGCCCCCCCCCCCCCCCCCCTTTTTCTTTTGATTCTTGATCCATCAATTAAGTCGGAAATCATGGATTTGGGCTCGTATATTTGTTAACTGATCAAAACATGTATCAATCACGCCCTGAATCACGTTATTAAACAGCTAATTGTTAACTAATTCGATGTTTAACGAACCGCAGCTTCAAGGATCTCTAAACCCTATAAATACACGATCATAACTCAATTAAACTGACCCACACTATCCTCTCATCATTTCGAAGCTAACCCCTCAGTCAATGTCACCGCAGAAGCTGTCCAAGTTTGATTTTTGATTCTATGTTCAAGCCGAATCACTAGCTGGTCATTTTCCTTCATTTTGAACTTATTTTTGGTAATTTTTTTAGTGTTTTTTTTTGTTGATTTGATGCGTGTAATCAAAGCCCTATGTCAATTTTAATTGACAGTGGGCAATTGATTATCTATTGGAATTCAAGCTTTTAATTGACAGAGGGCAAATGCTTCAGACCATAGTCATGTTATACGCTGGCTCAAATGGCCAGCACACTTCTCATTAAGGTTTAAGACCTCTCTTAACCGTTGGTTCGAGTCCCGTCACTATCTTTTTTATTTCCTTTTGAAAAACTAACCTAACCTACTGCTATTTATATATTTTTAGTACCAACTTATAACCAGGTAAGTTACCAGTCCAGTTGGCTAGTGCATGTTGCTGCCACACTCAAAACCCGGGTTCAAGTCTGTTATTTTTACTCTCTCTTTGATTCTTTTTTTAAATAATAATTATCTTAAATCTATTAATAACTTTAACTCGTTTATCGGACCGAACACCGCAAAGCTTCCAAAATGATTTGTTTTCATTTAATGTATATATCTATATAATCTTAATTTGACGTTTTAATGGTTAAAAATCAAAAAGTAACTTTAAAAAATACTTAGATTAATTAGGTAATAATACAAAATATATTTAATGCCTTCTCGATCCTAAATCCGTTATAAACCCTTACAATCTTTTCTTATTTCGTTTATGTCGTTAGGTTTATTGTGTAATCATACTTTTATAATTAGGACTTATCATCGAGACTCCTCGTGGAACTAACTTATCTTCGCCGCAGCCGTTACCGTCTACCTTATTTTAAAGGTGAGTAATTACATCCCATTTTTGTCTATTTTTGTTTTGGGGGCATTATGCGCACTAAAGTACTAATATTACATTATTATACTCAAATACAATTCCATTATTTGTGTGGTTGTGATGTTGTTTAGTTAATTGTTGATTGCTATATGATTTATGTGCTTACTGTTTTTATGGTTGGTTGGAATCTCATCCTCATCCTCATAGTATGATCATATGTCGTCCAAGTTCACTTGACCGAATCTAGTGTCATGATCGAAAAGACACATTTTTTTATTGGTTGCAAATCTATCCGAGTAAATATGCCCGAAATCTAGTGGCATCTTGAAGAGACAAGCCTATTTGTTTATGTTAATTGATAATATTCACTAACGCAAGGAATTGTTTTATTTCTCATTATTATTATTATTATTATGTTTATACAAAACAATGGTTACTCGCTCAACATGTGTTGTTGACAAATTATTTTTTCGCATAATTCAGGTTGTTATATCAAAAGAATTGAAGTGGGGAATTTAGTTTGGACTTTAGGATAATAAATAAAGTTAGAACAATTGTTGTATTTTTCATTTCCTTTTTAAATTCTTTGTTTATAATTGTTTATGAATGAATAAATTTAGATATTTACACTCATTATTATTTTAGTGTCTTTGAGCCATTATACAAATATTGTCGCCCCCTGTCATGTTCCGCCGTTAGGTTGTGTAACATTTCGGATTTTTTCAAACCCGTAGTTGTTTACGTTTGAACCAACCGAAACATTTTTAGACCTTTATTATTATTGAAAATCAAGTGTTTATAAGTAATTAAGTTTATAATGTTCACTTTATAATCTACTCGTTTAGGAAACCGAATATGTTTTTAATGACCAAATCAATATTAACTGATGAATTCGTAGTTGTTAGAATAGTCATGGTGGTTCATGCATTTCTAGCCTCGCATTTATCTTATATTATTATATGCTTCACTTTAATTTAAAATTTGTTATTTACTTAAATTTCCATTATCGATAATTTAATTTACCTATTTCCTAATATTTATAACGATTTTGTGTAAAAGGAAAAAATCAACGAATTCCCAATTTAATCTAATTTAATTAACTACTTTATATTTTATCTAATTTTAAAAATTTAATTGGAATAGGACTATCTCGGTGATTCGGGAATATCCGCTTCCCAATTTAATCTATTAACGATTTATTCACATATGTATATTTTCGCATTATCATTAATATTTAAATTATTAATTACTAACTATTATAATATTTTAGAATATCTTAATCGAATTAATCTCATCTCGAAATCACAAACTTGAAAAGCTATAACTTTATATTAACTTCTCTTTAATCTCATAAGTACTCAAATTAACCAAACTCGACTCACCAAAGTTTTCGTTAACTATGTTTAAACTTATACTCTTGATCTTAAGAACTTCATTCCTAAAGAATACGATCTTTAAAGACTCAATATGCTATTAACTATTTTAAAATTTGTTATAAGTTAAACCTTTGCGTATTTCATCCCTTGAATAAAATTTCTTTCATCAAGGTAGACTTATTAGAATCTTCTACCTATACCTCAATTCCTTAGTCTCGATTTTCACGATTCATAAATAACCTTTATTTCACGAAATTTGTTTTCTTCATATGCAAAAGATATTTTAGAACTTACCTTATTTTATTAATCAAACTCGAACATTTATTAAATATCTCTTGAATTTAAAAATTTTTCAAAACGTTTGCTTCTTTCCAAATAATGGTTTTAAATGTTTTATAAACCACATGATAGAACGAGTTATGCGGACCATCCGACGATAGAAGTTATTATGGGTCGACACGTAATTACCAAAGTCCTCGCATGGAAATCATAATAAGTACAATTGTGTGTCATGATTTAGAACCTAAGGTAGCTTGGGTAACGGTACGAATGATGAGATGATAAGGACATGGTGGATACGCCGCTGGTACATCATATATATAAGTGCCCTTATCGGATTGTTATTTGAAGCGTTTCTTCGGTTATTGGAAGTTCTATGTTATGATATTTTCTTTAAAAAGTTTAATTGTTTTCAAAACGATGATGATTTGGTTTTCCTTAATTTCGGGACGAAATTCCCTAAAGTATGGGAGACTGTAACATTTCGGATTTTTCCAAACCCGTAGTCGTTTATGTTTGAACCAACCGAAACATTTTTAGACCTTTATTATTATTGAAAATCAAGTGTTTATAAGTAATTAAGTTTATAATGTTCACTTTAGGCCCCTTATACTTTATATGTTGTTCAAATCTTAAACTATGCATAAAAAGTTTGTTAAATGACCTAAAACCAAACTATAGGGACTAAAGTTGACAAATAATGAAATTCTCCTCCTTTTGGCCGGAGCACCACGTGGTGGGGTGGCCTAGGCCCACCACGCGGCGCCATGGGCTAATCGAGTGAATTACGCCCCAAGAAATCCCCCAAAGCTTAGACATGTCCATATTCATTAACCCTTATCCAAGAACGAATTTTACAGATTTTAATATTGATTTGGTCATTAAAAACATATTCGGTTTCCTAAACGAGTAGATTTACTAAATATGGTTTGTTTTTGCTTATTCTATATAAACAGTTAAACATATCATAATCTCTGCCACAAAACTTTCTCATACCCTAATATACCTTCTCCAACCGTCCTACCCTCTGTACATCATCATTCATCTCGTTTTTTGCTTATTTGGTTGAAGACATACTCTAAGACGTTTGACTTTGCGTGCGTGTGGACCGCTGACTCGTTATATATCCTTGTTCTTTCCCTTTCCGGGTAAGTTGTAAATATGGAAATCATTCGTATACATTCCCTAGTCAATAACCTTCAATCAATTTCGGTGGTTGAAGGGTGTTGACTGGTCAAATCATTTAAAACTCGTTAAAGGGCAAAATAGTCAACTAGTTTGACGTAACGTTTTCTCATACTTCTGGTTGGATTCAATGTTCGGTCCAGAAGACTTTTATTCTCGTAACGTAATTTTAAGGCTACTGACCAAAACCCGACTTTTGAATCGCTGTTCAGATTCTGGTCAGTACCAGCTCGCTTAAATCTTAAAACAAACATAGGTTAAATTCTAAACGTCCGTTTGGATTGATTCCAGCGGCAACAAGTTCGTTTTTATTTATATTATCATATCTTAAAATATCATATTCTGAATTGCTTATATCGTTTGCATATTTATATTTGTTTGTCATTAATCTAAGTTTAGTTTATCATTCCCCGTTTTACCAACTTTTCTAAACGTTTTTAGGACATACGTACCTATCCGTATTTTATACTATATATATAAATCAAACAATAGCATACGTGTAATTGTGTATGACTTAATCAAATATACTTGTTATGTGTTTACTTGCTTATGTGTATATTCAATCATTGTCGGAGAGGTCCATCGTATTCCCCTGTATTGGGTGCTCATGCTATTGACCAACGCCCAATTCGCTTGGCAACGGTCTTATTATTATTATTTTCTCATGGTTAATTTACCGGCGCCCGATTCGCTTGGCAATGGTTTAATTAACAACTTATTTGCTCATGGTTTGATTCATTTACTGGATTTATTACGTTATGCTTATGTTTATATTGACATGCAAAACTGGTGATATTCTCACTCACCTTTATCTTGACAAACTTTGATTTCGACGCATACGCAGGTTGCTTGAATTGAAGTATGGATATTTAGTCAAGACCATAGGTTATAATGAAGAAAATCGTTAAATCATGTTTATAATCATTTATTTGAGTTGTTTTATAATGTTTGTAAACTTGTGTGTGTATTTGAAATAAAATAATTAATTAGATATTGTCACTTTTATATTATGATAGTATTTTCGAGTTGTGAGCAATCGGATCACGCCCTGACATTTCCGCCTTAGGTTGGGGTGTGACAACATGAGTGTCATTTCACATTAGTGTATGTATCTGTGTGTGTGTGTGTATCTCTGTGTGTGTGTGCGCGTATATGTTTGCATCTGTGTATGCATATATGTATTTTTCTATATATGCATATAAATGTGTATAAATATCTGTGATGGTTGTGTATATGTGTATGTGTGTAAATGTGTATTGTTTAGTGAGTATATAAATGTATGTGCATAGATATGTGTGTGTGTATACATGTATGTGTGTATCTGTGTGTATATGTATGTATGTATGAATATGCGTATATATATGTGTATGCATATTTGTATGTATGTGTGTGTCTGTGTGTATATGTATGTATGTATCTATGTATATATATTTGTATGTATATCTGCATGTATGTGTGTATTTGTGTGCATATGTATTTGTGGATACATATATATGTGTGTGTGTGTGTGTGTATGTATGTATTTGTGTATAGTTATGTATTGTATCCATTTGAATGTATGCATTTGAGAGGCTGTCTCATCAGAAATGCTGGCTAAGGTGTTCATAAGTGAAGTGGCAAAGCATGGTGTAACATTTCGGATTTTTCGTATTTGTTTAAACCGATTCGAGAATGTAATTCGGATCTTTAGAACTATTTAAATCTTGTATTTATTGGTATTTAACTTATTTTATAATTTCATAACTTTCAATTATGCCAAATAGCCATTAGAAACCTTTAAAATCGCTTAAAACGGCTAAAATCGCATTTTCGGGAACTACAGGGACTAGTTTTGCTAATTCTTTTCTATTTTCGATTAAATTAACGAATCTTAAGCTCCAAGATATGTCAACTAATTTTATAAAACAATTCAATTTCATTTTATTGCTATCCAAACCGAAATCTTTAAGTTATTATACCCGATTTTGTCATTAATTGATTATGCGGTTTCCTAAAATAGTTATTTCCTAATAAACAAGTCTTAACCCTTAATATTTAAACAAGACATATCATAAAACCCTAAATTATTACTTTAATATCAGCCCCATAGCTACAATCCATGAAATTCCTTTCCCCATTGTCGTTTTCTTCAAGAATTTATCAAGTTCGTATTGTTTCGTTGACTTTCAAGCTTCAGGACCCTTTGAACTCGATTATCTCTTGTTCCATTCATCTTTCGGGTAAGTTGCCTTCTTCAATATTGTAAATTTTTATCTTTAGAATAAAAGCCCTCAATCAGGTTTGCTGATTGAGGGAGTCTCGGTGGTCAATTGGACTCAAACCCGTTTAAGGGCATAATAGTCAATATCTTTGACTAGTCGATTTCTCATGCTTCTGGTCAGAACCGGCTTTCGATCCAGAAGACTTTTATTCTTGTAACAAAATTTTAAGGCTACTGACCAAAACCTGACTTCTAACTCGCTGTTCGGATTCTGGTCAGTACCAGCTCGGTTAAATCTTAAATATAAAATAACTAAAGTTCTAAACGTCCGTTTGGATTGATTCCAGCGGCCATGAGTTTTTTTTACTTATATTATCATATCTCAAATACTCAGATTCTGATCATTTATAACATTTGACGTGTAGTGGACGACTCGCTTATTCGTTAGCTCGTTAATCGCATTTATTAATCACTTGTCATTAATCTAAGGTGAGTTTGATCATTCCTCTTTTTATACACTGTTTTCAAATGTTTTGGGGACATATGCGTACATACTCATATTTTCTATCCTATATATACACACAAACTCGCAAACATAATCATTGTGTGAATATCAGTTGAATGTTATTTGCTAATTGCTACATGTTTAATTGTTTAATTGACAACATTTGGAGAGATCCAACATATCCCCTTTGTATAGGGTTCTCATTAGTATGATCATACGACCGTCTTAGTAACCGGAGCCTGATTCGCTTGGCGAAGGTAAACCGACAATCTCAGTCATTGTAATCAATGCCCGATTCGCTTGACAACGATTCATTGGCACATTATCAAGTCTTTGGTTGTGTTTATGGCTGATATATGCTTTGTTATGATTTGATTGAGTACTATTACATAGATTGGTTTGCGCATTTAACACTTAACATTTATCTATTATATATATATTATCTGTTGTGTCAAAATTGGTGATCATCTCACTCAACTTTATGTTGACAAACTCCATTTTCTATGCATATGCAGGATGCTTTGTATTGAAGATTGAAGTTGGACACTTAGACAAGATCTTAGGATATAAACAAGATAATCATTATTTGAGCTTGCATTCATGTATTTAAATTGTTTGTTATATTTGGATATTGTGTGTATACTTTGAATAAAATAATTAATTAGATATTGTCATTTATATTCATGATAGTATCTTCGAGCTGTGAGCAATCGGATCACGCCCCGACATTTCCGCCTTAGGTTGGGGTGTGACACATGGAGTACCGTTTACAATCGTGTCTGATAGAGATACTCTCTTTACTTCGAGATTTTGGAAGAAGTTCCATGAGGCGATGGGAAAAAACTAAACATCAGTAAGGCATATCATCCTCAAACAGATGGGTAGTCTAAAAGGACTATCCAAACCCTAGAGGATATACTACGTGCCTGTGTGCTAGACTTTGGAGGAAGTTGGTATGATCATTTGCATCTAGGTGAATTTTCCTACAACAATAGCTACCATTCGATTATTGGTATGCCGCCGTTTGAGATGTTATATGGTAGACGCTATAGAACTCCTCTATGTTGGGGAGAGATTGGTCAAAAAGAGTTTGGAAGTCTAGAAGTTGTGCAACAAAACCTCTTCAAGGTTTGATCAGATTAAGGCAAAAATGTAAGCTTCTCAAGACCGTCAAAAGTCATACGCTGATAAGCGGTGACAACCGATTCAGATTAACGTTGGTGACAGAGTGATGCTTAAGGTCTCGCTTTGGAAGGGAATTCTTCATTTCAGAAGGAAAGGGAAGTTGATTCCTTGGTATATTGGACCGTTTAAGATCATAGATTGTATGGGTGAAGTTGCTTATAAGCTTGATTTATCTGCTGAGTTGGAAGGAATTCACTCCACTTTTCATGTTTCTCACTTGAGAAAATGTCTAATTGATGACGCATCCATTGTGCCATTAGCAGACATCAAAGTGGATGAGCAATTGAACTACATTGAGCGACCAGTGGATATAGTAGACAAGAAATAGAAACATCTTCGACGCAAGATTATTCCCGTAGTTAAGGTGATATGGAAGCACCGTAAGGGATCATATGCTACTTTGGAAGTCGAAGAGGAGATGCACAAGTTTTACCCGAGTTTGTTAGTGATAGTTAGGTTTCGGAGACGAAACCTCTTTTAAGGAGGGTAAACTTGTAACATCCGAGTTTTAAAATAATAAATAAAAGAATCTTATTTATTTAATTATGTTAAATAATAATAGAATTGGGTAGTAGGCTTAGAAATAATGCATGGACTTGGAGATGGTTATGGGCTTAAGGTCCATGGGCTTGGACTATATAAACCCTTAAACCCTCACCAAAACCCTAACTCTCTCTCATTTCATCTTTGCCTCCACATACTCAAAACACACACAAGCCTTCTTTCCATTTCGGATCCGAGAGTCCGAAGAAGAACCGAGGTGGTTAACGTTCCATCTTCATCAAACAAACAAGAAACATATCAAGATTTACAAGTTGATTCGGAACCGATCCAAACCGATTCGTTTAAGGTATGTTTTAGTTAAAAGGTTATGTCGTTGAAGTCTGATTTTCATAGGACTTAGTAAGATGTTAAATCGGACTAAAACTAGTAGGGAAAATGTAAACCTTACTAGAAATGAGTGTTCAGATGTATACGGGATTCACCAACTAACATTCGGACCCTAGAAAGCTGGATAAACGTGGATGGTTCGACCCAGAACTTGTTATAATTGTAAAACGGGTCATAAGGAAAGGATAGATGATGTAAATGGTTGAACGAAACGATTGAAACTGGAACCGAGCCCAGCTCGAATCACATCTGATGATATGCGATTGCGATTCGGAAAGGAAATGCGATTGCGATTGGCTAGCCTATGTGATTGTAATTGGTTTCTGCTATGCAATTGCGATTGGGTTCGGCTACGCAATTGCGATTGGTTTCTACCATGCGATTGCGATTGGGTTCAGCCAAGCAATTGCGATTGGGTTCAGCCATGCGTTGTGACTGAGTTCAGCCATGCGATTGCGGTTGCATGGCTGAATAGAAGTGTATATAATTAATACTTGTTCTTGTTAAAACAGTTAGTCGTGCCCAACTGTAGAAAGGTGTTGCAATTAGCTTAGAAAGAAACATGATCCATGTGAGTTTCTAGCCTCTTTTCTCTGTTGTGTTTCGAGGCTGTGTGCATACTCAATGTGATAAGTTAATACACTTACTTTAACTAGTAAGTGTTTGTTATGTGAATGTGCTATGAATATAGAAAGGTTAAGAATATGCATTTAGATATATAATCATTTATATAAAGAAATGTGTGTATGGTTGTATGGTTGTATGGCTTGTGAAAAAGAGGGACCAGACCCTAATAATATCTAAGAGGATAGGGATCAGACCCTAATAATATTTGAGAGGATAGGGACCATACCCTAATAATATCTGAGAGGATAAGGACTAGACCTTTATAATATCTAAGAGGATCGGGACCAGACCCTCATAATATCTAAGAGGATAGGGACCAGACTTTAATAATATTTATGAGATTATAGGGCAAAATGCTCTTTAAAACATAGAAATAATTATGTATGCACTAAGTGGGTTAAAACATGAAAATGAAAATATGAAAGTAATAAAGTATAAAGTACGAAAGTATGAAAGCAATAAAGTATGAAAGTATGATTGTATGTACGTAGAAAGAAAGGAAAACATGTTAAGAATGTAATATGTATCTTCGGATACGTATATGTAAGTATGTGAATGTAATGTATGTCGCCTAATTAACTAGAACTCACTCAGCGTAGCTGACTTTTAGTATGCACGCAGACAAATTGAATGAAACATTTGGCTTGAGGAGCACACATGGAAGAAGAATAAAGAAACTGACATTTGAAAACTTGAAGTTATAATGTTTTGTGATGTTTGAACTTAGAAGACATGTTGAAATGTATGTTTAAATTTATGACTTATGTAATGAATGGTCAATGTTTTAATTATTTCGCGAAAGTTTTAATTCACTCAGATATTTATAATTGTATTTATGAGTAAATCCAACATTCAAGTAGAGCACCCAAGTCTGAGGCCTTATATGTAGCTAGATGATTTAATAACCATTTTATGTATCATATTTAATGCAATAACTATTTCTTGAAAAACACCTAAACTACTACTATTACCACAACTTATACTTGCACCTTGTAGGATTTAAAGTTTTAAACGAGCATATGTTTATTAAGATTCTCATGATTTTCATTATTTTTTTTAAATCTCAATTTGACTGTGTATTAAATGTGTGTGTGTTTGATGATATTATTTATGGGTTTTCATATTATGATGTATATACAAAAATAATATAAATATTTTAATGATGTTATTTATGGGGATACTTACATAATGTATCATATTTAAATTTGTAATTATACGAATATAAATGATACAACAATCATAGTGGTAGAAAAATAAATGTATTAGGAAATACAAATGGGTATATATATATATCTATCTATATATATATATATAACAAAATACAGGGATACTCGACTTGTAATTATCTGAAAAATACCTAATGACTGTTGGACTAAGTATGGAACACGATTTTACAACTGTGTATAAGATTGTGACTACCTATACGGTTATATTCGATCTGAATCCAACCCATTGTCATCCCTAGTCGTTTTGATGATTTTATGAACAAGCTAGCTAACTCCTTTGCTTCTCAAAATTGTAAAGGTAGGGGAACCTCCATGCCATCCCAAAGAAAGCATGGATATTTGTATGTCATCTAAGAACGAATCTGTTTTGGTTCAAAAAATCCATGTTGCGTGGCTGATTATTTGATATTTGCGTGTTAGATATAATGCTTTTAAAAAGTATAACTCACACAAATAATACTAATATTGATTGTATGTGCTCTAAAAGAAAATGTAAAAGTTGCATAGATTATGTCATCGGATCTCTTAACAAATTGTTCATCTTCACTTATTATTGCACCGTGCCATCATCTATTTTAAACGGTTCCGTCGAGCATTCTTCTGAAATCATTTTTCTGTACATCCAAACATGTCTTCTTTTGCCGAGGAGTCTGACGTGTTCGTCGAGAATCCGTCGTCCACTTCTGATAAGGACGACAAGAGCACTGCTGGCGAGTGCCAGTGCGCTCTTCCTGCCGAGCTTTTTCAGTACATCGTCCGGAAGTTCATGCTCGAGCCGTTCGAGCCTGAGTTTCCGGAGCCACACCAGACGGTGTACGATGCCCCCCAGGGCAAGATAGGGGTGTACGCTGCATTCTTCGTTTATGGGAATCTCAGGTTCCCATTGACGAAGTTTGTATACCGTGTCTTGGAGAGGCACGGCGTGCATCTGACGGAGGTACACCCGATGGCGATCGCCAAGATCCGCCACTTTGAGTGGGTGTGCCTCATTCTGGGCGTGGAGCCCCATGCTGACCGGTTGATGACCTTCTATTCTTGGAGGTGCATCCAGGGGTGGTACACCTTGGTCAATCGGATCAAGGGGTTGAAGATCTGCGCTACCGAGCGCAGTCTTCGGTCGTGGAAGCGTGAGTTTTTTTATATCTCCGCTCGCGTCATCCCCCTTGCGATGACCTTTAAGAATGGGAGAGCACTCCCCGCCCTTCACGCCCTCAACTACCTGGAGGCGGAGTGGTTCGCCAAGATCTCCCGTGTCCAGACTCCGGTATACCGCTTTACGGAGTCTGGGATGGTGATGCTTGGGATGAGCCGGGTGTGGAAGGAGGCGTCACAGGTTCCCATCGTCCTCGAATACGGTTTGAACTCTGTTCCTTACGGTATGCTCTTTCTTCTTTGTTTATATAGGTTTGTCTTCTAACTGTTTCTTTTAATTCAGAGGGGAACGACTTGCAGTCGCTCTTGCATCCGCGGGAGGCTGATAGTCCCGCTCGGATGGGTACTCGTGCTCTAGATGAGAACAAGTTGCCCATCCTTGAACAGACGGCAGATCGGTTCGTGGAGGTCTACCCGCCAGGCCACGAGATCCTGAGCGCCAGGCGGCCAGGTAAGGAGTTATTCAACCCTCGACCCCTCAATGCTGAAACCTCTGCTGGAATTCCTCTAATCTTGTGTTCTGATGAGGAATCCGCAGATGGTCCTCCGTTGGTGCGGAAAAAGAAGGCTGCCGGCGGGAAGGGGAAGGCGAAGGTGGCCTCCACTGCCGATCCGGTGCCTCGGTCTGATTCAGAGACCGAGAGCGAGGAGGTGGCGGGGAACCCTGGTGGTGATAAGACCACTGCTCCGGAGGCTGCGACTGTCACCTCCGGAGAGCCCAGGACGACGACGGTGAACGGCGTAAAGAGGCCGGCTCCATCGGGTTCGTCCCCGCCTGTTCGCACTTTTAGGCTCAAGAAAACCCGTAAGTACAAACTTCCTTTACTTTTAACTTCATAGCTTTCCATCATTATACTTATATCTTCTTTGTTCAGGCGTGGATGCTATCGCATTCCAGGGTGGAGCGGGGAGGAGCACCTCCGGACCCATGACGGTAGGTTTGGTCAACCTACCTGAGGCGATGACCCAGGCGGTTGCGCCTGCTTCAGTTGGTTCAGTTGCTCACCCAGTTGAGCCAACTGTTCCAACTGCGATGACATCGCCGGCTGTCAGTGCCATATTTACTGAATCTGTTACTGAGCCGGCGGTGACTATTCCTGCGGGTACTTCCGCAGCGGCGACCACGGTTGTGAGTTCACCTCCGGTGAGTTCACCTCCGTTGGTTTCTACCGCGGCGGCCTCCATGCCTCCGACGTCGGCAGCTACGGCCGATCCTCCAGGTATGCTTGGGGCTTCTCGCCAACCTCTGCCTCCTTCCCATCTGCCTGACCTCTTGGATGGATTTCCCTTGGGTTCAGGTGATGGGTTTGGCGGCTATCGGCCTGTTGTCGACCCTACAGGTGCGTAGGGTTCTTTTGGCCCTTTTTTATCATCTTTTCCTAACTGCTTTTTGTTTTTTGCAGTGTCGGATTCCAATGAAGTGTATGTTCCACGCTGGAACATCCGCCGAGGAACAACCCTTCGCACTCCTGTGGAGTGCGTGGAGTGGGCTCGTCACGCAGCTCCCAGTGGTACGTTGGGGGAAGCAATGGCTAGCTACCAGGAGGGTAGGCTAACCAATGAGCTGCGGATTCTCCTGGCCCGGATGCAGCCGCGCGTCGAGCTGCTTTGTCGTGAAAACGACAAGTTAAAAGCAGCTCGCATCCAAGAAGTAGCTCAGGCGCGGGCTGTCCGGGAGGAGAACAAGAGGCTTATCGCAGTGGCTGCGGAAAAGGAGAAGGCCTTCAAGGCCCTCGAGGTTGAAGTTCAGGCCCGTCTCGAGGCCCGTTCCAAGGCTGCCCAAGCTGTTAACGAACAGCTTCGGCTGGCTAAGGAAACTGCACGGAACGCAACCGAGAGGGCCACCAAGGCTGAAGCTGTTGCTGAGCCTTTACGCCTCGAGAATGAGGAACTTAAAGCCAAACTAGAGGCGCTCCAACAGGCTCATGATGCCTTGGCGATGGAAGACGCCAAGAAGCTCCAAGAGATCTTGGACCAGAGGGGGGTGCTTGATCATACTGAGCGGAAGCTAAAGGGCGTTGAAGAGGCTGCGGCTAAAGAAGTGTTGCTTGCCAACCTTAACAAAAGTGAAGCCGAACGCGCCCGTAACCAAGCTCAAGCTGCCCTCCAGGAAGCTCTGGTTACCAAGGAATGGCTTCTTCGAGAAGCGTTGTCTCAGGTAAGCTTAGCTTCATAATGTCTTCACGCTTTTCTTTGTAAATAGAAAAGGTTTTGATACTTGTATATTTTTTTTTGTAGGTTGTGCATCGAGTCTTCACGGACACATCATACGACGATGCCATGAGCGCAGCCCTCAACGCTTCTCATGAGGATGGGGAAAAGGCCGGCTTCCTGCTTGGTCTAGGGTTCGTTGAGAAAGGCATCCCGCCTTCCAACTTCCCTTTGTATGATGTGGATACTGAAGCTATTTATGACCAAGCAGTGAATCAGTATGCCGCCTTCCCGCATCCGGTGGTGGAGAAGGTGAACGAAGTTGCTGCTGCTGATGATGGGCTAGCTATCCTTAAAGCTTTCCTTGAACCGCCACGCTCTACTGATGGTGCTGGTCCAAGTGGAAGTGGTCTGAAGCTTGATCCTGAAGATCCCTTCCCACTGTTAGGATAGGTTTAGCTTGTATAGATTTATATTCTTGTAGGCGGGTAGTTACCCGGCCCTTGTAATGAATATTATGAAATATAAATCTTTGTGCGGGTAAGACCGCTACTTTCACTGGATGACTTGCTTTATAAACGTTATATGACTTGCTCATGCATACTTTAGTTTAAATTAGCAATTTTCCAAGTGTTTAGAATAAGTTAACCTTTGAACGTGGTAGATAATAGGTTGAAGTTTTGCTTCCTCCTTCGTGATTGTGCGAATAGGACCGTCACTTGCACTTAGTAGGATGGCTAAACTTTACCTATATCTTACCTGCGTGGAGGTTTTCCTCATCTTTTTAGAAATTTTCTAAGTTTTTAGAATAAGTTAACCTTTAAACGTGGTAGATAATAGGTTGAAGTTTTGCTTCCTCTTTCGTGATTGTGCGGGTAGGACCGTCACTTGCACTTAGTAGGATGGCTAAACTTTACCTACATCTAACCTGCGTGGAGGTTTTCCTCATCCTTCTGTTAGAAATTTTCTAAAGTATTTTGAATAAGTTAACCGTTCGACGCGCGGTTGTCAATAGGTTCGGTTTCCTCTCATGATTTGTGCGGTTAGGACCGGCACTTTCATTTAGTTGGATGACCAAAGTTTACCTATGACTGACCTGCGTGAAGGTTTGCCGTTTTTTGGGTTTATGCGGGTTTTGCCGCCTTCCCCACGCAACGACTTTCCACGTAATTATGCGGTGAAAACCGGCATCAGTGTTGAATAAATTAACCGTTCGACGCGCGGTTGTTAATAGGTTAGTGTTCAGTTTCCTCTATCATGATTCGTGCGGATAGACCGGCACTTTCATTTAGTGGGATGACTGAACTTTACCTTTAACTGACCTGCGTGAAGGTTTGCCGTTTTTTTTTTTTGGTTTATGCGGGTTTTGCCGCCTTCTCCACGCAACGACTTTCCACATAATTATGCGGTGAAAACCGGCATATCAGTGTTGAATAAATTAACCGTTCGACGCGCGGTTGTTAATAGGTTAGTGTTCAGTTTCCTCTCATGATTCGTGCGGATAGACCGGCACTTTCATTTAGTGGGATGACTGAACTTTACCTTTAACTGACCTGCGTGAAGGTTTGCCGTTTTTTGGGTTTATGCGGGTTTTGCCGCCTTCCCCACGCAACGACTTCTTTCACACTTATGTATGCGGTGAAGACCGGTATATCCGTGTGGAAAGTTCATAAGTATAAATGTAAAATCATCAGCGTCGATGTTCTAAGGAGAATCATTTCCATTAGAAGTGGCTCTGGGCCTTTTCTTTACAAATTTGGAATTGATCTACATGCAAACTATGTAATTGAGCTCCCTTCCGTGTTGTTGGGATGGGAGTGCCATCGAGCCGATATGCACCTGGTTCGGGATCTCGTTGTTTACACAGTATGTAGTCTCCGGCATTGAAGCTGCAATTTTATTCGTGTTTTCCCTAGCTGGGGTTCTACACGCATCAGCCTGCTCAGCGTTCGTTACGCCACGAGGTGTGCGAGCGTCCCATCTCTGACAAATGCTTCGACGATGTCCTTTACGTCTGTGCATTCTTCAGTGTTGTGGCCTTTTGTCGTGTGAAAGTCACAGTATTTGCTCCGATCAGCATTGTGACGATGTCGGATTATTGGAGCCTTTGGCCATGGGAGCTCCTCAGTGGCGAATATCTCGGTGACGCTTTTGGTGAGTGGCGTCCATCAGGAGTTCTGGTTCGACTGTACGTTATCCCTTCCGCCTAACCGATGTTGCAAGCCGGATGAGGTGTCAAAGTTTACCCTTGACTGCCAAATGCCTAGCTTCCGCTTTTTGTTTAGTCGGGCGGTAAGGACGTTGTCTTCTCTTGTTTTCTGGGTGTAGAGGTTTGTGCTCTAGGGGAGATCTCTACCCAGTTGCTTCTCCGTTTCCGCAAAGCGTTTAGCTGCTGTCATGATGGCATCCCATGTGGATGGCATGCCATCTTTACCCGTTAAGGTGCGGATGAGCTCTGGGTCGTTCGCGCCCTGGATGAAAGCAGCGCGAACAAGATCTTCGCTAATATTACCCAGACTTAGCTTCTTTGAGTTGAAGCGAGTGATGAAGTCTGGCAAAGATTCATCTTCCTCTCGAATGCATTTGAGGATTGTCCATTGCTCTTCGGTATACTTTCTTTGTTGGCTGAAGTGTTGGCTAAACTTCTGTTGGAAGTCTGCCCAGTCGTAGATGTGGTGGACCGGTAGACGATCGAACCACGCTCTAGCTGCCCCAACAAGCGTCATTTGGAACATGTAACACCACGTAGGTTCCGTCCAACTACTGACGGTTGCCCCCGCTATGAACCTGTTCAAATGATCGTCTGGATCAGATATACCATCGTAAGTGCCGATGTTGGACATCTGTTTGGCACTTTTCGGGACGATTGCTTCCGCAATGTCCCTTGCAAATTTGGACGTTCCCGCCTTTGCAGCAGTTGGTGTAAATGTTTTGGAGAAGTCACGTGGGTTTCCACCCGCGTTTTTTGGTTTGAAGGTTTCTTCAAAACGCCTTCTCGGTTCGGAGTCCGTTTCCTTACGCTTCCCTTTCGCCCTATGACGAGGGTTTGCGTCACTATCGGATTCCTCCGAATCATCGTCCAAGTATTCTTCGAATTCCTCAGGCTGTTGGAGTGAATGTAAGCGTTCATCCAACTCAGCTTGGAATTCTTTTTGACGTGCTTCCGCCCACGCTTTAACTTCATCGAGTGTTTGGCGGGGGAGCCTCGTTCGTTCTCTCTCTAACCGGGTATCGGTGAATCCCAGTGAGCGATTATTTACTGCACTTGCCCCAGCTTGGGTAACTGGGGTAGTGTTCGTAAAATTTACTGCACTTGCCCCGGCTTGGGTAACCGGGGTAGTGTTTGTAAAAACTGTGTAGTCGCCGGTATTCCCCCCAGTAGTTGGGGTTGTGGTTACCGGCGTTTCTTTAACCATCTTTCCAGAAGTTTTGAGAAAACTGAAAAAGATTTAAGTTCTAGCTTTTATGCACGGATGGCGCCAATGAAGAAACACTAAGTGACCCCGGGCAGATTACGGATAATCTGGGGGTTAAATAGATGTTTCCCACGAGGGGTTAGACCCGGCAAAGATGGTTCTTCTGATAACCTGCAAAACAGACACCGTGAGCTCGTCACTGAGAAGGGGGGGGTACCTCCTTGTGACCACCCTCCGGCGTGAGAATCAGACTAGATTGCTCTTGAATATAAGTGTATATTAAGAGATTGCTAGAGCAGATATCAGGTATAAGATGTAAGATACAAGATGAGATGATCATACCATTTGGGGTATTTATAGCCGAAGGTAGGTTTCCAAGAGGGTATAGCCGGTTGAATAGTATTCCTGTTCTACCAACTGTGGCCTACGCACGTGCCATGCTGGTAGTTGGTGGGTAGGCAGCGGCTGACAGTGACCAGGCCTGCTGTGTACTATTCCTTTTCCACCAACTGCAGGCTATGCACGTGGTATGACAGGAGTTGGTGAGTAGGTAGCGGCTACTAGTGACATACAGTACAAGAGCATGCTGCTCGCCATACTGTTGTCAATGGGCTGTCGTATCTCTGGTCAGATCTTTTGCCCATACCTCGTCAGGTACAGTATAAAAGATCTTCCAGTATCGTACGGACTGGCTCATTTGGGCGGGAGTATTCCCCCTCCCGCCTTTGTGCGGGATTGTTCCCGGCTTTGCTCATTCCTTCAGGTGTCTACTGAATTATTGAGAGCTAAGTGCCTTGTGCGTGTAGCCTTGCTGCGCGGGTGGCCTTCCCTGATGGCTTGTATCCGCAGCTGCGGGAACAGGCGGAGTACTTCACCATTGGGAGGCATTTCCTGCGGGAACAGCTTGCGTACTGCGCGTAAGGACGTCACGTCTCTGAGCATGGTGGGTCCTGCGGATCCAGTTGGTTTCTACGCAGACGTCTCTCTTCAAGGTGAGTCCTGTGGGTCCAACTGGGCTCTGCTGGGACCTACCTCTTCATATGTGCTCTAAAAGAAAATGTAAAAGTTGCATAGATTATGTCATCGGATCTCTTAACAAATTGTTCATCTTCACTTATTATTGCACCGTGACATCATCTATTTTAAACGGTTCTACCTTAACTTTTTACATGGTTTTAACTATGATATCGTAGACAATAATAATTCTTACTCACTTTTTTAACATTTGCTTTCAGTGTCATGGACGATTCTAATCCAACGGATAAGTAATTATGTCGATCTCTAGTAATAACTAATTGAGTTTCTTTTATTACAGTCGTAAATTGTAACTGTCTTTATACGACAAAAATTAAAATTTGTGACAGTCAAATGTTACTTCTTTATTAGAGTGTGATTGTTATTTGCAACAAAAGTAAAAGCTATAAATGTTACGGGAAAAGTGAATACGGTGTTGTCATGCACATAAGCTTAGACGTAAAACCATTAAAACTACGTAGTTTTGATTAAAAACAATTAAAGGTTTACTTAACTTTTACCTGCAACAAACAATCAACCACCGTCGAAGTTTATTTCAAATGAAAAGGCTAAAAGAAGCATCAAATAATTACAATATTAAATATGAGAACTCCCACGTAATTCATTTTCTTTTTCATTTTTTATATATTGATTTGGGGTTTTTTTTTCTGTATTTCGATTCGGAGAATAAAAATCAGATATTAAATTCATGGAGAATTAATAATAAAATAAAATAAAACATAATAATTAATTTCCGATAAATGAATAATACTTTATGCATATCAATAAAGAATATTTTCATCTCTATATGATTAATCCATTTTTCTTTATGAATGATTATCATAGGGATTGAATCAGGATCCAGATTTAGCGGAGACAAAATAGGTAACTTAAAAGATTGAAATTAATTTTAGTTAAGTTTTATCAAAACTACGTAGTTTTGATGGTTTTACGTGTAAGCTTAGTTGTATAACAGCACCGTATTCACTTTCCCCAAATGTTATAGATTAAATTACGGGGTAAATTATTATCATGCAATTTGTTATCATTTGAAATATTAAATCCAATTAGCTAAAGGCATATAGGTGAAAAGTATAAAAGTATCTATATATTTTATAGAATTAATAAGAAACAAACTTACAAAAGTATAAATAAGCCGTTTCAAAAAGTTCTTTGAGTAATTTTATGGGCGTCACATGGATGATTTGGGTAATTCATATCCGAAAATTTTAAGGTTTCAGAGGAGCCGTCAGAGAAAAGACAAAGACAAAGGGACTGAAGGTTTGCCATACACGTGTCCACAACGATTCACATGTGGTGTTCCCTTGAGTTAGGTGGCATGTTCAATTTCTGTTGTCTTTTGTCGTTTAGTCCTTGGAGAATTGACAAGTGTCAATTTTGTCCCAACTAGTTTGGCTTTATATAAACCCCCATTAGTTTTGCCAACATGTCTAATCCTCTGCTTATATTTATAATTATCCAACTCCATATGTCCCAATCGCCTTTAGAAAATCACTTTTATTTTAGAGCACCCACAACGTTCATGTTGTGGGTGCTGTCCGAGTGATGTGACTAACGGACAGACGAACGAGGAGGGAACGAGGAGCAGCGTTGTTGGGGGAGGTCCGGCTGAGGAAGTTTGGGTCCGCCGACTGTTGGGCGAACGGGTAGAGTGGGCCTCCTGTCTCACATACACATATAATTTACTACTTTTTATTAGAGTTTGTAAAGGTTTGACGTTGTGAAAAAAATAAGGTTTTTATAAAAAGTTTGAAATTAATATGATGTGATGTTTTATGCATGTCTATCTTTGTGGATGTTCTTATTCACATTTCATTTCCTTAGAGCATTCACATTAGAATCTTTATATGTTCTATATAATTTAGCTACATTTTTCCTCTGAATTTATCCTCTACAATCTACATTTTGTTTAACATACAATATCTCATTCTAAATCTTTGTCCAACTCATAAACATATTTTTTTTTCTTTTTCTTATACACTCACAATATTTATAAAGAATAATGAATTTTATATTTAGAGAATTAGTATTCATACAACTCAAAATATAAAGATAGAAATGAAGATCCTTCTCAATATGCAAAATAGAGGAATTCTTTAAATTTAGATTTAAGAAAGAGATAGAAATTGTATTGTGAATGCCGAATGTTAGATGAGAAATGAGCCCCAAGGGCCAAAATCTCCTCTCTAATTTGGAGAATGGGATGGAATGTAAAAATAGATAAAAACCATTAAATTTTGTACAGATGTTAGTATGCAGATTCCAATAAGAATCTCAAAGATATAAAGTGTAAATCCTTGACTCCTTAAGAACATGATTTTGTATTTTAAATTTAAATCACAACGAACCATGGCTATTATCGCATTTAAACTCTCAATCTTCAATAATTGCAATTCACCCCATCTAATATGACATACAAATGTGACTAACTAAATTAAAGATGTTTTGTTAAAAGGTCGTATTCGCATAACCTAGCAGATATGCGGATTGATTCGTTTTTCCCATTTATGTTTTATTTTATTGAACAAATTATGTTTTATGTCAAAACAAAATTGACTGAATATTTTATCCTAAAGTTAAAAATAAATTGACAAAATATTTTACAACTAAAGTGTTGTGGGTTGTAAAATTGTAATTTAAAATATTATTTAGATAAATAAATAATCATGTTAAACAAGTTTATTTGTGTCAACCCGTGATTACTTGTATTGGGTTGGACCCACCAACCTATGAGCATAATCTATTTAACACTTTTTACGTTGGACGCTCGTGGCCAACATGTTGGCCTGTGGGGCGTCTAAGGGTTGGAGGAGGGCACAAGTGGAGGCAAAGGCGTGAAGCCCATGAGAAGAGCGTCTTTGGATGATGTATGTGAGGGAGGGAGAAAGGGGGGGGGGGGGGGGCTCTAAACTATGTATTTGTTCAAATCCTTAAAAATTGGACGAGAAATGTGAATAGGGCAAGCAAACTGCTGATGCGGAGAGAGATAAGAGACGTAAACCATCTAATAAGAGAGATGATCTTATGCAAACAATTTTTGAAACAAAATTGATTTTTCTAAACTTTTTACTTTTTGCACGTTTTAAAATATGTTAGGTGTGATAAACTAACTTGTCACTTTTAATATATATTTTTATTATAGATATATCGACATGTACAAATGAGGCTTCGAAAAAGAAGAAATTCATACGATAATAACATAATTATTTAAGTGTTTTAAAAAAGTCGCTCAAATTTATATTTTATTTTTCTGTAGTCACTTAACTTTCGTTAGATGTTTCAATCGTGTATTTCTTTGTTGTAAATATAAATTTCTTATAAATTAATTGATCTAATTTTAATGGTGTTCAAACTATTTATATTTTAATATCAGTTTTTTAAAATAAGAGAGAATAGCGAAAAAAATTCACTAAATAATAAACAAGTTTTATAATTGTTTAAATCAAGTCAAAAAGAGTAACATGTATTAAATAATAACTAATATTCATATATGCTTTATTCAGTTTACTTAATTTCAAGTTAAATATGATTCAATTTTTATTGAAATAAGATAAAGATTAAATGTTTTTAAAGAAAGACAAAGTTGTTAAGTGCAATATTGATGTATTTGCAAACGTGGTTAGAAAACTTCAAGTAAAGATTATTAAAGCATGGGAAAATCTCATAGAATAGTAACCAATTTTTAAAAGTGTTCAAATTAGGTCACTGATGCATATTTTCTTCAAATTGGATCACTAAATCTTTAAATCATGTCTCATCGATTTTTTTGTGCGTCAACGAAGAAATGAAGGATAAGATGTAGGAGTCGGAATTTACAATATATGTAGTTAAATTTAAAAAAAAATTAAAAAACGTTAATTATATTAAAATTTAAAAATAAAAAATAAAATTCACGTCGCCACTCAAGGTCAACTTCATAAAAAAGATAAAAAAAACATTTTCTATGTGAAATAGAAAAGAAAAAAGTTAAAAAAATATGTTAAAACCTTTAATTTAATCAAAAATGAAAGTTAAGTGACTTAATTAGAACACTTTTTAAAGTTGAGTGACCTCATTGGAACACTTTTGAAAGTTGGTTACTATTCTATGAAATTGTCCAGGTTAGAGCCCGTGTTCTATACGGGTAAACAATATAAAAAAAATAAAAAAAATTGTTATATGTAATACATTAATTATAAATGAATTAACAATATATCATTGAGAAGTCAAGAAATTTAACACAATAACTACTTAAGTGGAGTTGGTATACATCTTTAGTTTGAAACATGAGGTCTTGAGTTCGAGACTTGTATCACACAATAATTTATTTTTCAAAATTTTACAAAATGTTATTTTCATAAGAAGATGGTTGTATTTGAAGAGAAACCGGGTCATGGGTTATAACATAACTAAACGGGTTTATGCTCCATATTGTGTTTGGAAGAAGAAATATGATAAAATAGGAAACTGCTCACATGACGTCTAAGTGGCATCCTATATGGAAGCCCTAGAATGATGTCATGTAGAAAAATAATGTTGCTTTAATATATAGTTAGATGAATTAACAATATATCATTGAGAAGTCAAGAAATTTAACACAATAACTACTTAAGTGGAGTTGGTAAGCATCTTTAGTTTGAAACATGAGGTCTTGGATTCGAGACTTGAATCACACAATAATTTATTTTTCAAAATTTTACAAAATGTTATTTTCATAAGAAGATGGTTGTATTTGAAGAGAAATCGGGTCATGGGTTATAACATAACTAAACGAGTTCATGCTCCATATTGAGTTTGGAAGAAGAAATATGATAAAGTAGGAAACTGCTCACATTGCGTCTATGTGGCATCCTATATGGAAGTCCTAGAATGATGCCATGTAGAAAAATTATGTTGCTTTAATATATAGTTAGATTAGATTAGATTAGATGTTTTTATAACCGGACCGGACAGTGAACCGGATGGGCAATCGGTTCACAGGTTCAACCGATCGAAACGGTCGGATTGGCCGAACAACTTTGGTATAAAAAATAATGTGTAGGGCAGAAAAAAAGATTTTTCATAAAAAAAAATATTTTTTCTATGGTAAACCGGTTCAACCGGTCTGGTTTCTGGTTAGACATGTTGAACCGGTTCAGACCGGCTGGCTCTTTGAGAGCCGAGCGAACTAAAAAAGCCAGACCTGTCAATGAACCGAATCCCGATCAAACCGGTCCGGTCCTGTCTCAACAGTATTGTTAATATTAGCCCAACCTTATTGTTTAACACATGGGGGTAATTATATAATTACATATTAGAGAATGAGATAAGAAATTAAATTGCACAAGTCAAAGTGTAACGTGTGATTGCTTTTAATTTATTATTTACGATATTCGCAATTTCGCATACGGCATATGAATATATATTTTAAATGCACATAGCGTGACTTGATTCTCTTCTTAAGTTCTACCAATCATACTCGCTTTTTCACTTTTAGGCCGGCAAATTTACAAGCTTAATTAATTAATTGGATAGTTTTATATAAAGCAAATACACTGCACAAGAGAGTTGAGAACATGAATCCAACTCTATGAAGTCGTACCAGCTCTATGAAATCGTAAAATCCTTACAAAATCTAATAGGCCCCATACAAAAGTTCAAAAGTCAAAACACATGACAATAGGGATGAGATTGGTACCGTATTTGTACTTGCACTCGTACCCTACCTATACTCGTCCCCGAGTTTTATGGTATTGGTATGAGTACAGGTACCTTAGGTGCGGTACTCGCTTTGATACCACTTTCTCTTTTTTTTAAATTTCCACTAAATTTGGTATCGATACCGATACGGTACCGACAATCAATTATCTATAATACCAAAACCGTAATATCACAACCAAAGCGTAATATCGAAACTAAAAATGAATCAAATCAACCATAATAAAAAATCCATTCATGGTGGCTAATACTAGTTATTGATTATTATTATTATTATTATAAGAAGAAGTGCTTGATTAGAACTACTATTACTTAATATTTTGATTATTAATGGTTTTGAAAAGTGTATTTGAAACCTTGAGGAACGAGGATATCCCAATAAAAATAGGGTTGGAGTTACCAGTTTTGAAAATCCCAATAAAAACTCCTACATATTTCTAACGGATACCTAGTACCCGTAATACCCGTACCTAAATTCAATAATTATTGGTACCCGTACCAAATAGGTATTGATCTGATATAGGTACGGGTATTCGCAGTGGCGGAGCCAGAAACTTTTTTCTATGGGTTCGGAATTTTTTTATGTTTGATTTTTTTCCAGTGTCAGAAATGCAATATTACTATCATAACAAAAATATATCGTTAGCATTCAATAAAATACAAAGTCATTAAATAAAAAGATATTGCATATTATAATTGTTCCTTACGTGTTTTGATGTTTTTAAAATATCTTCAATCGCGACTTTTGAAAAAGAACTCATTCTCAACATAAAAAGTACAAGCATCATTCATATAATCGTCACCCAAATGATTACGCAAATCCGACTTCACATGCTTCATTGAAGAAAAATATTTCTCAAACGATAGACCAACAGGTATTGGTTGTTGGCGATGGTTGAAACCTTGAGGCGAACGGCAAAGGTGATGAGGCAATAGTCATCTGGTCGACAGAAAGAAGCTGATCGGTTGCAGAGTCGATGGCCGATCTTTTAATTTGTTCATTTATTTATTTTTTATTTAACTATTATGTTTAAGAATGCTAATTGGGTTGGGCTATTGACCCATTCTATGAGTGTTTTGGGCTTATACACACACACACACACACTATATATATATATATATATATATATATATATATATATATAAGACAAGGGTAAATTAAGACACTTGAATTTAAGAGTTTTACAAATTATAATGCATAAAGTATATGTCTTAATAGGGTTAAACTTGTCTTTTAAACATAACATAACTTATCCACCTTACAAGTTTACCCCCTCATCTTTAACCATATTATCTTTTTAATTTTAATTTTACACTAACTTCCCACCCATGATTTTTAAACAACAATAAAATTTTCATACGTTAATATTTTTGTAGAAAAATTGCATCATAAAAACAAACATTTTATTCTCTTTAATTTGAATATGATATTGTTATAATTTTTCAATTTTAAACAAATTAATATGTTACGTAAGGGCGTTCAATGACGATTCTGATGGTTTTTAAGTTAAACTTGTGAGCCTAGCGTTAGTATCATTTTTTGTCGTCCAAAACCAAAACATAACCATTGAAAATTGAAACCAAAATGTTACTTACGGTATGGTTCCGGTTTGGTTTCACAATTTAAGCTATGATAATAAATGTTCTTTAAAATAATTATTAATTTAATCGTAACATCAATCCTAACTAAGCATCAACAAAATATGATAACTTAGAAGATCATAATATGAAGAATGATAATTTTAGCCACATAAATAGAAGACCTAGGACGCGAAATAATAATAAGAACAAAGAATACTACATATCATAGTGGAATTAGATTAATATAAAGTTTTTATATCCAAAATTACCTATATTTAAAAACACTTTGTTCAATTGTATTTTAACTATATTTAATATATATAAGAAAACATATCTAATACTAAATAATAAATTTATATCTATACTATATATAATGCATGAGACAAGGCTAAATTAAGACACTTGATTTTAAAAGTTTTACAAAATATAATGCATAAAGTACATGTGTTAATAGGGTTAAACTTGTCTTTTAAACATAACATAACTTATCCACCTTATAAGTTTACCCCCTCATCTTTAACCATATTATGTTTTTAATTTTAAACTAACTTCCCACCCATGATTTTTAAACGACAATAACTTTTTCATACGTTAATATTTTTGTAGAAAAATTGCATCATAAAAACGAACATTTTATTCTGTTTAATTCGAATATGATATTGTTATAATTTTTAAATTTTAAACAAATTAATATATTACGTAAGAGCGTTCAATGCCGATTCTAATGGTTTTTAAGTTAAACTTGTGAGCCTAGCGTTAGTATCATTTTTTGTCGTCCAAAACCAAAACTTAACCATTGAAAATTGAAACCAAAATGTTACTCACGGTATGGTTCCGGTTTGGTTTCATGGTTTAAGCTATGATAATAAATGTTGTTTATAATATTTATTAATTTAACCGTGCCATCAATCCTAACTAAACATCAACAAAATATGATACCTTAGAGGATCATAATATGAAGAATGATAATTTTAGCAACTGACCAAAAGTAAAAATATCAACTATGAAACCACACCGATATCTGGTTTAAACTGTTTCATGGTTTTAAACCAAACCATAACCATGAACACTTATAAGTGTTATGTGATTAACATGGTCCATGCTCAAACACCCGCCGTATCGCGCGGGCACCTGGCTAGTGTGTGTGTGTGTGTGTGTGTGTGTATAGGAAAATTATAGTTTGAAAACCCCTTTGAGTTGAGAAAACTCGCGAAAATCTTATGTAACATCGTTTTTTTGTTACATGTAATATATGTTGTTACATTTAATACAAAACATCGAAAACATAAAAAAAATGTTTTGCTATTTTTTTACATATATATATATATATATGGGGTAATAGGGTATTATTGGCCCATATATAATGTTTGTTAGTAATTTTTGTAGTTTTTTTAAAAGCTTTTTATATTTTATAAAAAGAATATTCATTACTAAAAAAAATATAATTAAACTTTTTATAATCAATGGGTTCGAATATACTTTTTTTAAAACGATACTGGATTCGTTCGCCAAAAAAGAATGGGTTCGCCCGTTAATTCAACACTATAGGTTATATACAAAACCGAAAAAGAACCGGGTTCGGCCGAACCCGGTAGTGGGAGTGTGGCTCTGCCACTGGGTATTCGGGGAAAAAAAATATCATGCCTACATGACAACATACGGAAACCGAAAACGCCTGAATATATATCTTTTGTTACTCGTATGGAACATATGAAATATCATAGACGCCCTACGATAATTTATGTGTAACTACATCATAACTTCAAACTTATTCTAAATCTTACTGAAACGGATATTGTAAATTAAGCATCCATAACTAAAAGGTAACTTATAACCTGAAACGTGATGATGTATTCCCGTTCTTACAACAACATTTATAATGTTCAGAAACAACAAACTTGTTTTTTTCGTAAGCACCCCTTACACATATATTAAACTATTATTAAGAAAAGAATTTCAGAAATAAGGGATTACTATCAACAGATGATATACTAGTCCTTTCTTATATTATATTTAAGGCGTGTTCGTTTCACGGACTTTTTTTAAAGGAATTGGAATTGGAATGGAATGGAATGGAATGTTTGAGAATCCCTATCATGTGTTTGATTGGTTAATATGTATTGGAATTGGGATTGGTTTCGAGCTGACATGAGTTTTCGCACTGGACGGGTTGTGTTTTGGTTTCCTTTGTTTCTTTTTGGCCGGTTTCGGAGCACTGGACGGGTTGGGTTTCGGTTTCCTTTGCTTCTTTTTGGTCGGTTTCGGAGCACTGGACGGGTTGGGTTTCGGTTTCTTTTGTTTGATTTTGGTCGGTTACGGATTCATTTTCGGCCTTTTGTTTCGTTGTGGTCGACTTTTTTAGTTTCATTTCTGTTCGGCGTCAATTTTTTTTGTTTCGTTTTGATCGATTTTTTCGGTTTCCATCAATTCGGTTCAATTTTGGTTTGTGTTTCGTTTTCGTCGACTCTCGGTTGGGTTCAAGTTTTTTTTTTTTTAAGAACGAGGGCAAAGACGGAAACGTTTTAGTTTTTTTACATTTTTCGTTTTTTATTTATATTTTGAGTTATGATTTTTTTATTAATTTTTTTGGAGGGTTTTTATTGTTAATAAGAAAATCCTTTATTTTCCATAACAATCCTTTAAAATAGGTGGGATTTTAAAATCCCATGAAATGTGGGATTTGATGGGATTTAGTTTCCATTCCCATTCTTTCATTTAATGAAACGAACATGTCAATTCATGGGATTTAAAATCCCATTCCTTAGAATTCCTTTCAAATCCTTAAAATGAACAGGACCTTATTGTTTATTGTTTAGTTAACAACTGTATAAAAATATATATATATTTTTTATCTTACAACTAATTTTTTATTAAGAACATCTCGTCATATTATAAGTGTTCGATTTAGTATTAGGTGCTAAACATGTATAATATATGAAAAAGAAAAAGTCACGAAAGTAACTATTTTTTGAGACTTGATTCACATCTTTAGACATGTGAAAGATTATTTACGTCTATAGCTTTGAGTTAAGTGAAACCGCTTTCATAAAAACTAAACTCTTATAGTCGCAAATCATTTCGTACGCAGACCACCACTTGTATGTGCTTTTCACTCGTGCATGTTTAGCAAATGTAAATTCTGTGATGAAATTTAATACGAGCTGATTCGCATAAGACTAGTTTTATTTGCTTATGGATGCTATTTATGACATGGAGTTGTCTTTAATTCATAACTTAATAATTCATTTAAGTTGGAACACATTAAGTTCGTACATTCTCTCCATTTAAAAGGTTAATAATATTAGTGTCTGTAAGTTGTTTTGACTTTATTAATTTAGGGACCAGTGTTAAAAGTATACTGCAATGTTGGTAGGTTATATTGTTTGTTCACCATTTCGAGACATAAATCGACTTGTATTTTTCTTCTGATCAAAAGCACTAAAACATCGGTTTAAAATTCGGAAAAAAAACTTAATGACGTTAAGTGTTTTTTAACGGAGATCCATTGAGAGATGATAGTTGAAAGGTTAGACCGTTGACAGTAATTTTTAAAGGTGAGATTATTATCGGTGAAAAATTGTTAAACAACTAGCAAGGCGTTTACTTGAGGTCTTCTCCCACAAGGCCTCTTTCTTGAGGTAAAACTTGCAATACATCCAAGTTGTTATGATACCAAGGTTGCATCATACATATTCTTTAAAACTGGTTGTTAACGCAAGACATTTTTAAGTTAGCAGAAGGCAAGCATGTTTGACTCTTAACAATATGTTTAACATAAAATGTTATTTAATTTGTACATATTTAGAAATGCACTTTTGATGGAAAGAAGAAATTATGCAATGCTATGTAGTTGCTATGTAATGCATAGTTGCTAGCCACAACAGTGTTTATATAATCAGATATAGGCCTATAAACGAACCGAACGTTCGGTGAACTATCGTGAACCGTTCGGCGGGAAGTTCGTTTATAAACGAACGAACATGAACAAAAAATTTGTGTTCGTTTAATTAAACGAACGAACATGAACGCATGTTCTGTTCGTTCATTTATGTTCATGAACGTTCGTTTATGTTTGTTTATTTATGTTCATTTATGTATTAATATTAATAGAAAATAATTAAATATTATCTGGATAGGTCATCTGCTTAAAAGTTTTATATTTGTTAATTTGTATTCATTTAAGTGTTTTCATTTAAGTTCGTTTATATTTGTGTTCATTTACGTTTGTTCATACATGTTCGTTTATCTTTGTTCAGTTATGTTAATTTAGATTTTAAACAAACAAACACAAATGTCCATTTTTAAATAAACGAACATGAACATAAATATTTGTTTGATTAAGTGTCCGTGTTCTTTTAAAGTTAAATGAACGAACATGAACATGCCCTTGTTCATGTTCATTCGATTTGTTTACAGGCTTTCATTATTCATATTGATGAATACATTGGTCTCAATCTCTAGGCTTTGCCGATTTTATTTATGTTCGTTTATGTTCGTGAACACATTAATTTCCTAAATGAACGAACACAAACATAAAATCTCGTTCGGTAAGTGTTCGTAAACCGTTCGTGAACACATTAATTACTTAACGAACGAACATGAACAAGACCTTGTTCGTGTTCGTTCGGTTCGTTTACAGCCATAATCAGATACTAGAAATATAATTGTTATGAATTCAACTCAAATGAACCCATACCACAACTATATATATATATATATAGAGAGAGAGAGAGAGGATTAGGTTTATTTCAGAAGTGTTTCTTTTTACGAGAAATGCGAGAAATGAATTCGACCAATCACATTTTTTCTTTTACTTTATCATTTATTTAATGGCAAGGGTGTTATAGTAAAAGATCATGTGTTTTTTCATATTTGGTATGTCATAATTTATGGAGAAATTACATTTTTTTATATTTTTTAATATATAGTTAAATCAACCAATGTTGAATTCTTGATTTTTTAGTCAAATTCAATATTGTCGATTAATCCATATTATTTTTTTTATTCTCCTAATTTGAATTTCATATATTTGTTCAGATAATAGTTCCAAAATTCAATAGCCCTGATAATTACACAGAGTACTTAAATGAACCTACATAGTACATAAATGAACCTACACCTAAATATAAATGCACACACACAATTAGAAATACCACCGACAAAGTATATATACGAACGTACGGAGTACATAAATGAATCTACATACGATAAAAAAAATTACACATACACAGTACATATATAAACCTATACAGTACATAAATGAACATACAGATGATAAAAATTTATACATACACAATTTGAAATACCATATACACAGTACATATACGAACCTACATAGTACATATACGAACTTACACAGTACATAGTACATAAATGAACCTACACACGATAAAAATTAGACATACACAATTAAAATGCCACATACATAGTACATATATGAAATTACATTGATACAACGTTTAATATACTTAATTCCCGTGTGCATTTTATTTAACATTTTATTAGTTTATGTTCGGTTTCTCGTAAGATTTGTATACTACTAATATATTTTTATATTTTAGGTTTCAGGTTTGAATTCCGATGAAAAGAGGGCGAAAAAGGAGCAAAAACAAGCCGAACCGGAGAACCGACGCATCAGGAAACGAACCGGACCGAACTAGGAGTGTGTCACACCCGGCCCTGAGCGGCGGAAACAGCCGGGCGCGCGCGAGTGGGAATTGATACTTAAGCACGGGCCATTGCAAACATTCAAAGTAAGATTTTCATTGCGCATGAAAAGTTTAATACAAATACATTACATTGTTTATAAAAACATCCAAGTATAAAAATTGTTGAAGATTTCCACGCCATATCCCCATGCGCGGCGGGAACAACCACGCGCATCGAAGGGATAGAACTAAAATCTTCCAAAAAGCTAGTTTAGATGTTCAGCGTGAGGTGCTCTAAGTGTGACTCCATGCGCTACCTAGTTATCTCCTGAAAGACACGTAAAAACATTTGAATCAGTATAAACTGAGTGAGTTCACAAGTCTTAGTAACTTGATAAATCGTATTGCATCATAATCTTGATACAAATCATTCTGAAACATAATTCTGATAGCATCATTAAAACACATGCTTGGTAAAACATAGTTATATCAACATATTCTGATAAAATCGTTCCGCGGTTTACGCGCAAACATTTCTGGGAACTGTGCTCGTCTATGCAAAGTGGTGCTGCCACTACGAGCTAAAATAAGTAATACCGTCCCGCGGGTTACGCGCGAACGTTTCAGGAACATGTGCTCGTCCATGCAAAGTGGCGCTGCCACTACGAGCTAAAATAATAATTCCGTCCCGCGGGTTACGCGCGGACGTTGTGCCGGAAAACAAGGCGCTCGTCCATGCAAAGAGGCGCGACCCCTACGAGCGGGCTCAAACCCATAGTACTGCCCCATGACCATACTAGGCACTCGTCCATGCAAAGAGGTGCGACCCCTACGAGTGGGTGGATCAAACCAGCAGTCCCTACCCTTAGAGTTCCAATGGTAAAGTGATCACTTACTCGAGTTCTAGCGCACATACATCGAAAACCTTAGATAACCGTTTGCATTACTCATCATGAAACATAACTTAAACTCATAATCGCTTGCATAGCTTGTAAGTATACCATGATAAACATTATTTAAATACGTGTCCCTCGCCCCGAAAACAGTTTAAAAATAGTGAAAACAGTGAAAATAGGGGCTGTGAGACTCACCTGTGGTTCTTGTTAAGGGATTAATCGAGATTCGGGTTTTCTTGGTGTTGGCCCCGGAATCGAAGGTCTAGAATACGATTAAATAACAAGAAGTATATATATTAAGATCAAGAAATAGGAGAATATGAGGTTTGGAAAGTAGATCTCAAGTTTATAACCTCGGCTTACCTAGTAACTGGGACGGAATCGAAAATAACGGATGCTCGGGAGATGATTAGTGCAAGTTTGCAGTTCTTTGGAGTGTGTTTTGAGTGATAATTTAGGTTACATATTTATAGGCAAACTCAAGGGAACACAATCCCTTGCTTTAGGGGATTGAAATCTTTTCATATCTAGGTGTAATGATGATAAAGTATGGAAATTATTATTGTTTATTGTTTACTTATAAGTGGAGGAGTGGACAAAAGATCTTGATTTGATTTGGACAGGACATGCAGGTCTGGGGTTGGTGAGAATAGGGTGGCTGACAGTTGACTTTTCATGTTACAGTGTGCTTTTTCAGGTACTTTTGTCAGTGTACAGTAAAAAGTGGAAAAATCTCTGAAACACGCTACTGTTTCCTTTTGGGCGGGAGTAATCTCCTTATGTCTGGAGAATAGACTAAGTGTTCTGTGCGCATCACTTTGTGCGCATAGCTTTCTGCGTGTAGGACATTTCTTTGCTGCGGGTAGGTGCGTAACCTTCTCGCAGTTGGGGATATTGAGTTTCATTTGTAGATTCTCCAGGTGGTCTTGGTATTTCAACATAGTGATCAGTCATGTTGAAGTCAATTCCATCTTGGAGCTTCAGACAAACTAGCTCTCAATGTTCCCGCCATGCGGGGAGGTTAGTTCCCTTCCGCACGCGCATAAACGATGTAGGATGCACCCGCCTTAGCATCATGCGGGATGGTCAACCCATAGACAACATAACGTTTAAGTTACATGAAAACATAAAGCCAAAACATTCACGCATGGCGCATATAACATAGGCTCACGCTGGTTCTTAACATGGTGCGCTCGCGCAGTTTGCACATAACAAATGCACGCGCTGACTAACATGGCGCGCTCGCGCAGGGCGCACATAACAAATGCACGCGCTGACTAACATGGCGCGCTTAATATTTACAATCACCTAATTATTAGGTTGATTACTTAGTTTATAGGATTGAGAAATTTACCGGGTGTCACATTCTCCCCCTGTTAAGCGAATTTCGTCCCGAAATTTAGGAGACGTTGCTGGCAGAAGCCATGCTCTGAAAGAGGTGTGGGTATTTCTTGCGTATTTGGTCTTCTCTTTCCCAAGTGAATTCAGGCCCACGCCTCGAGTTCCATTGAACCTTTACTAACTTGATTTTGCTCCTGCGTAACTTTTGTTCTTTCCAATCGGTTACTGCTATAGGTTCTTCTACGAAGTGCAGCTGTTTGTCGATGTGAATCTCTTCCAACGGCAAAATCAACGTTTCGTCAGATAGGCACTTTTTGAGGTTGGACACATGAAACGTATCATGAACTCCACTGAGTTCGGCGGGTAAACGGAGTTTATAAGCAACCGGACCGATCCTTTCCAGGATCTCGAATGGTCCAATGAAGCGCGGATTCAACTTTCCTCGCTTGCCGAAACGGGGGACTCCTTTCCATGGAGAGACTTTCAACAGTACTCTATCCCCTACTTGAAACTCTAATGGTTTTCTTCGCACATCTGCGTAGCTCTTCTGTCTGTCGCGCGCTGTCTTAAGGCGATCCCTTATCTGAAAAATCTTGTCTGTTGTTTCTTGGATCAATTCTGGACCAGTCATTTGCTTGTCACCTACTTCAGCCCAGCACAGTGGGGATCTACACTTGCGCCCATACAAAGCTTCGAACGGCGCAGCCTTAATGCTTGTGTGATAGCTGTTGTTGTAAGAAAATTCAACCAATGGGAGATGAGTATCCCAGCTACCTTCGAAATCGATTGCGCACGCGCGTAGCATGTCTTCCAATGTCTGGATTGTTCGCTCGCTTTGCCCATCCGTTTGAGGATGATATGCCGTACTCATGTCAAGACGAGTACCTAAAGCCCCTTGTAACGATCTCCAAAACCTTGATGTGAATCGACTATCTCTATCAGAAATGATGGACACTGGGACTCCATGCTTTGAAACTACTTCTCGAATATACAGTCGGGCTAACTTTTCCATCTTATCGGTTTCCTTGATCGGCAGGAAGTGCGCTGACTTAGTTAGCCGATCCACAATAACCCATATTGTGTCATAACCCCCAGGTGTCCTTGGCAGTTTGGTGATGAAGTCCATAGAGATTTGTTCCCACTTCCACATGGGAATTTCTGGCTGTTGAAGCAACCCTGATGGTTTCTGGTATTCAGCCTTTACCTTCGAACACGTCAGGCACTTACTGACATACGTCGCGATGGCGCCTTTAAGATTGGGCCACCAATACAGCGTTTTAACATCTTGGTACATCTTGTCTGCGCCAGGATGTACGGAATACCGCGTCTTGTGAGCTTCGTTCAATACCTGCTCGCGCAATCCTCCCTTGAGAGGGACCCATATGCGGTTAGCGAAATATAGATTGCCGTTCTCTTTAAGTTCCAAATTCTTAACCATACCCCCAAGGCATTCGTTTTTAACAAACTCTGGTTTCAAGGCTTCTTGCTGAGCGTCTCGGATGCGGGTAGAGAGATCTGCGTGAATGGTCAACCTTAGAGCCTTGACTCGTAGCGTTTTTATTCGCTCCTTCCTACTTAGCGCGTCTGCTACCACATTCGCCTTTCCAGGGTGGTACTTAATCTCACAATCATAATCGTTCAACAACTCCACCCATCTTCGTTGCCTCATGTTTAAATCCTTTTGATCAAATATATGTTGAAGGCTCTTGTGATCCGTAAAGATTATACACTTTGTACCATAGAGGTAATGGCGCCAAATCTTTAGCGCGAAGACAACCGCTCCAAGTTCTAAATCATGCGTTGTGTAGTTCTTTTCATTGGTCTTGAGTTGGCGTGAGGCATACGCTATGACTTTGTCTCGCTGCATAAGGACACATCCAAGTCCCTGATGTGAAGCGTCGCAGTAAACAACAATGTCATCCATCCCCTCGGGCAAAGACAAAATTGGCGCACTACATAACTTCTGTTTCAACATTTGAAATGCTGTTTCCTGATTTTCGCCCCAAACAAACTTCTTGTCTTTCTGAGTTAGCGCGGTCAGAGGTAGAGCTATTTTGGAGAAGTTCTCAATGAAGCGTCGATAGTAGCCAGCTAGTCCTAGGAATTGCCTCACCTCAGTTGGGGTTTTTGGCGCTTCCCAGTTTTCGATGGCCTTGACTTTGGAAGGATCAACGTGAATTCCTTTCTCGTTTACAACGTGACCGAGAAAGTGAACTTCTCTAAGCCAAAACTCGCACTTGGAAAACTTCGCATACAACTTTTCTTTCCTCAACAATTCCAAAATCAATCTCAGGTGTTGCTCATGCTCGGCCTTGGTCCGTGAGTAAATCAGAATATCATCTATAAACACAATCACAAATTTGTCCAAGTATGGTTTGCACACGCGGTTCATCAGATCCATGAACACAGCCGGCGCATTAGTTAGCCCGAAAGGCATCACTAAGAACTCATAATGGCCGTATCTAGTTCGGAAGGCTGTTTTCGGCACATCTTCCTCATGGACCCTAAGTTGGTGGTATCCTGACCGTAGATCTATCTTCGAATAATAACTGGATCCCTGCAACTGGTCAAATAAGTCGTCAATCCTCGGTAAGGGGTACCGATTTTTGACTGTCAGCTTGTTCAGTTCCCTGTAGTCAATACACATTCTGAACGAACCATCCTTCTTCTTAACAAACAGTACTGGAGCTCCCCAAGGTGAAAAGCTTGGGCGTATGAAACCCTTATCCAATAGTTCCTGTAACTGATTGGATAGCTCTTGCATCTCAGATGGAGCTAGTCGATAAGGCGCTCGAGCTACTGGCGCAGCTCCTGGGACTAAATCAATACGAAACTCGACTTGTCGCGGCGGCGGTAATCCGGGCAAATCTTCAGGAAAAACTTCTGGAAATTCGCGCACTACTGGTAAGTCTTCAATTCTTCGCTCATCTCCTTTCTTCTCTACGACATGCGCCAGGAAGGCGTAGCACCCTTTCCTTAGGCACTTTCGCGCCTTTAGGCACGAAATCAGTTTCGTCGCAACTCCCCTTCTTTCCCCTTGAATTACCAAGGTTTCTCCGTTCAACAGTGGGATCCGAACCTGCTTCTCATGGCAAATAACTTCCGCGCGGTTCTCGACTAACCAATCCATACCTACCACAATGTCAAAACTTCCCAAGTCTATTGCCAACAAGTTAATATTGAACCCGTGACTTCCCATGACTATAACACATTGTTCAGTTCTTTCGTTCGCGCATAACTGCCTACCATTGGCTAGTTCTATAGTATAAGGCGTGTCTAGTCTACTGGTTGCTAGGCCTAGGGAGTCTTTAAACTCGGCGGATATAAAACTTAGGTCAGCGCCAGTATCAAATAAGACAGATGCAAAATGTCCGTTAAGCAAAAACGTACCGGTTACCACATTCGGCTCTTCTTTAGCTTCGCCTGCGCCGATCACAAAAGCTCTCCCGCGAGCTTGGTTCCCCTTTTGCGGGCAATCCCGACTAAAATGCCCTGGCTTCCCGCATGCGTAGCAGTTGTCGCTTGCTCCAGCTTCTCTGATACGGCAATTCATCGTCTTGTGCCCTGGTCTGCCACATTTGGCACATTCGATTCTTGCGCATTCACCCTCGTGGTGATACTTGCATTTGCTGCACCATGGGCGAGGCCCGCTGTATCCTTTTCGTGGTGGCTCCGCGGCCTGAATCGCGTAAACCTTTGCGCTTTCCTGCTTCTTGAACGGTGGTTGCTTGGAGTCAGACCCTCGGTGGTGAGAGTTCCATTTCCTTTTGGGATCAGAGGTTCGCTGCTCGATTCCGCGCGTAGTCAACATACCTGCACGGATCGTATCCCTTGTAAGGGTAATGGCCCGCGCTACCGCCTCATCAAAGGTTGGAGGCGCTGCGGCGTTGAGCGGAACCCTAACAACAGGAGGTAACCCAAAAATATACCTCTCGATCTTCTTTTCCTCCGTGTTTGCCATGTCTGGCACCAACTGGCAAAGTTCGTTGAACCGGTTGTTGTAGGCGTCGATATCCGTTCCTACCATGGTGTGGTTCCAGAATTCCTGTTGTAGACTCTGGATTTCTGCGCGAGAGCAGAACTTCCTCATCATCATCTCCTTCAGTTCCTCCCAGGTCTTGTGGAGAGCAACTTCTCGCCCCAATGTTTTCGTTTGAAGCTTCCACCAAGACGAAGCTGCCTCTTGGAACATGCAGGTCGCGTAAAGGACCTTCTGGTTCTCACTACATCCGCTAATGGAGAGAACTGTCTCCATCTTGTCAATCCAGTTGTAGAGCCCAATGGCCCCTTCGGTTCCCTTGAATGGCCAAGGCTTACAGGCCATGAATGTCTTATAGGAGCATCCTTTGTCCAAGGCTCCTGATTCGGGTTCTGGGGTCTCATTCTGACGACCCTGACTTGATTCGGCCTTGCTGGCCTCATGTGTCGCAATCGCTTGCGCGATTATTTCCGCGAGTTCCTCGGGTGTCATGGTAATTCCTTTGGCTTTAGTTGGAGGCATTCTTGCTTTAAAAGAGTGAAAATATATCAAACTTAGCGCATGTACTCTGAGCACATAATGTTATCATTATTTACTAGACAGTGTGACCCGTGTTCCTAAGTGTGTGTATAGTTTCTTTTGAAAATATTCTTTGAAAAATATTTCATGCGATTCCCCAACGGTTATAGTCTAGGTTAAAACTTCTTTTCCTAGTTCGCTATAACCAGTGCTCTGATACCAATCTGTCACACCCGGCCCTGAGCGGCGGAAACAGCCGGGCGCGCGCGAGTGGGAATTGATACTTAAGCACGGGCCATTGCAAACATTCAAAGTAAGATTTTCATTGCGCATGAAAAGTTTAATACAAATACATTACATTGTTTATAAAAACATCCAAGTATAAAAATTGTTGAAGATTTCCACGCCATATCCCCATGCGCGGCGGGAACAACCACGCGCATCGAAGGGATAGAACTAAAATCTTCCAAAAAGCTAGTTTAGATGTTCAGCGTGAGGTGCTCTAAGTGTGACTCCATGCGCTACCTAGTTATCTCCTGAAAGACACGTAAAAACATTTGAATCAGTATAAACTGAGTGAGTTCACAAGTCTTAGTAACTTGATAAATCGTATTGCATCATAATCTTGATACAAATCATTCTGAAACATAATTCTGATAGCATCATTAAAACACATGCTTGGTAAAACATAGTTATATCAACATATTCTGATAAAATCGTTCCGCGGTTTACGCGCGAACATTTCTGGGAACTGTGCTCGTCTATGCAAAGTGGCGCTGCCACTACGAGCTAAAATAAGTAATACCGTCCCGCGGGTTACGCGCGAACGTTTCAGGAACATGTGCTCGTCCATGCAAAGTGGCGCTGCCACTACGAGCTAAAATAATAATTCCGTCCCGCGGGTTACGCGCGGACGTTGTGCCGGAAAACAAGGCGCTCGTCCATGCAAAGAGGCGCGACCCCTACGAGCGGGCTCAAACCCATAGTACTGCCCCATGACCATACTAGGCACTCGTCCATGCAAAGAGGTGCGACCCCTACGAGTGGGTGGATCAAACCAGCAGTCCCTACCCTTAGAGTTCCAATGGTAAAGTGATCACTTACTCGAGTTCTAGCGCACATACATCGAAAACCTTAGATAACCGTTTGCATTACTCATCATGAAACATAACTTAAACTCATAATCGCTTGCATAGCTTGTAAGTATACCATGATAAACATTATTTAAGTACGTGTCCCTCGCCCCGAAAACAGTTTAAAAATAGTGAAAACAGTGAAAATAGGGGCTGTGAGACTCACCTGTGGTTCTTGTTAAGGGATTAATCGAGATTCGGGTTTTCTTGGTGTTGGCCCCGGAATCGAAGGTCTAGAATACGATTAAATAACAAGAAGTATATATATTAAGATCAAGAAATAGGAGAATATGAGGTTTGGAAAGTAGATCTCAAGTTTATAACCTCGGCTTACCTAGTAACTGGGACGGAATCGAAAATAACGGATGCTCGGGAGATGATTAGTGCAAGTTTGCAGTTCTTTGGAGTGTGTTTTGAGTGATAATTTAGGTTACATATTTATAGGCAAACTCAAGGGAACACAATCCCTTGCTTTAGGGGATTGAAATCTTTTCATATCTAGGTGTAATGATGATAAAGTATGGAAATTATTATTGTTTATTGTTTACTTATAAGTGGAGGAGTGGACAAAAGATCTTGATTTGATTTGGACAGGACATGCAGGTCTGGGGTTGGTGAGAATAGGGTGGCTGACAGTTGACTTTTCATGTTACAGTGTGCTTTTTCAGGTACTTTTGTCAGTGTACAGTAAAAAGTGGAAAAATCTCTGAAACACGCTACTGTTTCCTTTTGGGCGGGAGTAATCTCCTTATGTCTGGAGAATAGACTAAGTGTTCTGTGCGCATCACTTTGTGCGCATAGCTTTCTGCGTGTAGGACATTTCTTTGCTGCGGGTAGGTGCGTAACCTTCTCGCAGTTGGGGATATTGAGTTTCATTTGTAGATTCTCCAGGTGGTCTTGGTATTTCAACATAGTGATCAGTCATGTTGAAGTCAATTCCATCTTGGAGCTTCAGACAAACTAGCTCTCAATGTTCCCGCCATGCGGGGAGGTTAGTTCCCTTCCGCACGCGCATAAACGATGTAGGATGCACCCGCCTTAGCATCATGCGGGATGGTCAACCCATAGACAACATAACGTTTAAGTTACATGAAAACATAAAGCCAAAACATTCACGCATGGCGCATATAACATAGGCTCACGCTGGTTCTTAACATGGTGCGCTCGCGCAGTTTGCACATAACAAATGCACGCGCTGACTAACATGGCGCGCTCGCGCAGGGCGCACATAACAAATGCACGCGCTGACTAACATGGCGCGCTTAATATTTACAATCACCTAATTATTAGGTTGATTACTTAGTTTATAGGATTGAGAAATTTACCGGGTGTCACAGAGTGAACTGGACCAGACCGGACCAGGTGCCCCCTAGGCCGGAGCGCCGTGCAGCCAAGGGGAAGACGGCCGTCACGCGGCGCGGCGGTGGCCATTCCAGAAGCTTCCAGTTCGTTAGCCGACTTACGTATTTTTGGACACCTATTTCCTATATAAAAACCTCTAAACTCACCCTTAAACATGACCTGAATACCCCAGTCGGCCAGGATGAATTTGGGAGCTCGAGAGAGGATATTTCCGAGGGTTTGAAGGCCACGAATTAGCCGGCGAAGTGCTTAATATTCAAGGACGAAGACTCCGGGTTTTATCGACTTTAATCTTCCGTTCTTATTTATTTTCGCCATGATTACGTTTTTCATTGTTTTGTTTTACTTTAAGATGCTAGGCTAAACATTATAGACTGCCTAGGCTTATGATGAACCTACTTTGATGTTGTGTTTTGATTTGGGATTTATTTATCGTTATGGTTTTATGATTTAGTAAAAGGTTTACTTATATTAAATTGATGCGTATGGATATTTAGGATTGTTTGATTAATTATTATTATTCCATAGTTACCTTGATTATTGTTTGTCATTATGATAGGTTGCTATTATGTCAATTACTTTGTGTTCTTGATTATTTTATGATTGATTTGCAATAAGATCATAGGAATAATAATTACTAATTAAAGTGCACTACTAACCTAAATCTGTAAAGTGCTAGGTTATTGATAGGTCTTTATTATTTGAACTTGCTAGATTTAATTCTTCGTAAGGAGTTCGTCTAGGTTTGATTATTTAATTATTGTCTATCGAGTCAATTGAATATATTAGACCGCCTTTGATTTCCGCGCTGTAATGAAGGACTTCGTATAAAGGAACTAAGTCATAAATAATTAGGTGACCGTAAGGAAACTTGATTTTTAATAATGGTGTGCGTTAAAATCTATTAGAAACCCATAGGTGTCTCTTGAGAAGGGTCAGGGGTCATGTTCGGGTTTTCTCTTAGGTGTCTATTTTACGATCCCAGTCCATAACTAAATATTTTCCCGATTAAGTAACAACAGAAATTTAGGGGATTCTAACCTAGGTAGTTATCTCGTCATCATCTGAATTAAGTATAGGGTTAAGTTGTTTTTAAGTCTTTAGTTTTATTAATTAGTTTAATTTTAGTTTTTAGTAAACCCCCCTTTTTTAAGAAATAATAATAAATAAATAGTCGTGTTTGTAGTTGAGTCTAATTTAGCTAGTTAACGTAATTAAAAGAGTCTCGTGGGTTCGATATCCGGACTTACTTAGCTGTACTAGAGTCGACCGGTTCACTTGCCGGTTAGTAGTTTAGTTAAGTTTAAGAGTCTAGAATTTATTACTTAGTGTCTAGATTAGCGTGTTTTTATATAACTACTTTTAGCACATCATACATACTACAAAATAAACTTTTTTTTATTACATTAAACAAACAATTTATGTATCCGACAAAAATTTTTATATCACAAACACTGCACGTGTATGTATCAGACACACACTATATATATATGGATCATACACAAATTTTTATATCACAAACACTTTACGTGTATGCAATATGCAAGCTAGTCTGAAAAAAAAAACACTAAAAAACAAGAAAAAAGACTATCATAATAACAGATGAAATAAAAGAAAATTAAATAAATCACAAATGAATTGAATTCAATTAATTATCAATCAATGAAAATTAAATGTTGAAGTTTTTAACAAGGAACATTGGGAGTTATACTCTTCTTTTATTTTAAATGTGTTAAACAAGTTACCACATTACCCTTTTTAATTAAAATAATCCTTATAATAAATTCTTATTAATTGCAAAAATGCCACTTTCGTTAATGACCATTGATTAGTAACATCAATGGTTGAAATCGACTTCTCGCTATAATATCACTACTCGCAAGATCCATTATATATATATATATATATAGGGTTAGGTTAAAATAAAACCCACTTAAGTTGTAAAAACTCTAGAAACACATTCTCAACCACATGTTTTTAATTAAAGTTTGAATTTTGTGGTCCACAATTAAAGTGAATAAAAAATATAAATATAAAATAATTTTTCTCTCTCCTGAAAACATATATAAAAATTAATAAAAAAATGTTAAAAAATAGCAAAACAAATTTTTTTTTATTTTTCGATGTTTTGTATTAATTGTTACAACATATACTACGTGTGCAAAAAACAAAACAAAAAGAAAACGATGTAACATATGGTTTTCACAACTCAAATGAGTTTTCATTATATACTTCCCCTATATATATATATAAAGTCTTATAAGGGTGTTCAGATTTTGATTAAAATTCGAAACATTCGGAATTCGATTCAATTATTAAGATTTGCATTTGGTTTGAAAAAAATTCGAATACGTTTCCATTCGTATTCGATTATATAAACCGAATACGAATTTATGATTTTTTAGTTGATTCGATTCGAAATTCGAATTCAAATTACATATACATACATACATACATATATTATATTATATTATATTATATTATATTATATTATATATAGGGTTAGGAGAAAATAAAAACCCACTTGAGTTGAGAAAACTCTAAAAACTCATTATCAACTACATGTTTTTAATTAAAGTTTGAATTTTGTGGTCCATAATTAAAGTTAATAAAAAATATAAAAATAAAGTTACATTTTTCCTCTTTTGAAAAGTATGTTTAAAAGTTAAAAAAACATGCAAAAGAAATAGCAACACTATTTATTTTTTTCTCGATGTTTTGTATTAAATGTAACAACAGATATTACATATTTAAATAAAACAAAAAAAAAACGATGTTACATAGGGTTTTCACAGGTTTTCTAAACTCAAATGGGTTTTCATTCTATACATTGCTATTATATGTATGTATGTATGTATGTATAGAGCATGGTTAAAATAAGAAGTGAAGTTTGTCTAAAAAGTGTAGGAAGTGATCTTGACCATTAGATTAGTTATAGCACATTAGGGTAGGATTGTCCATATCAATTTTAAGAAGGGGCTGCCGGCCAAGAATCTGATGATGGAGAGACGGCGGCGGAAGAAGCTGAATGATAGACTTTATATGCTCAGATCCGTGTTCCCAAAATCAGGAAGGTAATTATTAATTTGTGTCATTTGTTGCTGATTATTATATTATATTATTTGATTTGTTTGTGTTTTATAAATGGATAGAGCTTCGATTCTTGGTGACGCAATTGATTATTTGAAGGAATTACTACAAAAGATTAATGATCTTCATAATGAATTAGAGGCAACATCACACACGCTAGAAACCATGGAGTCGCCGGAAACATGGAGTGAACCGTGGTAGGGGCGCCGGAAACCATGGAGTCGTCGGAAACGGTGGGGGCGCCAGAAACCATTGAGTCGCCGGAAAAGGTTGTTGGTGCCGGATCGGGTTGTTTTTGCCGATTGCCGGATCGGGTTGGTGCCGGAAACCATGGGGTCGATTGTTTTGGCCGTTAGACTTGTGACCTAGTTCAAGAGTGAGCTGGAAAACCCTAGCGGTGGAGGTTGCACGCCAGATGTTTGATGAAATGCCGAAGAGGAATAACGTGTCGTGGAATGTTTAAAGTTGATGTATTAGTATGATATTTATTGTGTTTTTGTTCATCATGTTCAATATAGTGTGTTGCACGCCAACTGTTTGATGAAATGCCAAAGAGAAATAACATGTCTGAAGTGTTTAAAGTTGATGCATTAGTATAATGTTTATTGTGTTTTTGTTAAACATAGTGTGTTATTGTTCTTGATGTTCTTGGTCTTGTGTTTAAAAATTATAACACACTGGACGAATATGCCCCTGGATTGTTATAAAACAAGTATTAAAATAAAACACACCGCCTAAAAAACACACTTTTCATCTATACCATCAGATCATCAAATCTAACGCACCAGATTACTTCCTACACTTTCTAAACAAACTCCACTTCTTATTATAACTTCACCCTACACACACACACACACTGATGTGCTAAAAGTAGTTATATAAAAACACGCTAATCTAGACACTAAGTAATAAATTCTAGACTCTTAAACTTAACTAAACTACTAACCGGCAAGTGAACCGATCAACTCTAGTACAGCTAAGTAAGTCCGGATATCGAACCCACGAGACTCTTTAAATTACGTAAACTAGCTAAATTAGACTTACTACAGACAAGACTATTTATTTATATCATTTGAGAGGGGTTTTCCTAAAATACTAAGATTAAACTATTATTAAAACTAATTAATAAAACTAAAGACGACTAAACTTAGGACTTGGATTTAACTCAGGTAATGATAAACAACCACCTAGGCTAGAATCCCTAATGTATCAATTATCAAATAGTTGGAAAATGCTAAGTTATGGAACTGGGATCTTAAATTATTCACTTAACGAAAACCCGAACAGGACCCCTGACCCTTCTCAAGAAGACACCTATGGATCTTTATAAAGTTCTTAAAAACACCAGTTTAATAGACTCGCTTACAGTCGCTAATTATTTTATGATAAGTACCTCTATAAGAAATCCTACCTTACAGCGCGGAAATCAAAGGTAGTTTAAAATATTCACTCAACTAGATAAATAAGGCTGAAAAATCAAACCTAGACGGACTCCTTACGAAGAACTAAATCTAGCAATCTTAAACAACCAAGACTTATTATATAATCTATCACCTCTCAGCTATTTAGATTAGCAGCACACTTAAGTCTATTTGATTTATTAATATTGTTCCTATGGCTTTATTGCAAGTCAGCCATAAACTAGTCAAAAACACACAGTAGATGACCTAACAGAACCCTATCATAATGACAGACAATCACCAAGGAAACTGTGGAACAATAAAACCTGTCAAACAATCCTAAGCACACATATCCATTGAATAAATAACAAGAAACCTCTTACTTAATCATAAACCATAACAAAAGCAAAGTCCAAACTAAAATCCAACGTCAACAAAAGTTCATCATAAAGCCTAGGCAGTGTAAGGGTTTACCAAACAACCATGCTCAAGAACAAAACAAACAAATAATGTTCAAATAATAAATTCATGACGAAAACGATAAATTCAAACCGAATAATAATGATGTTTGAATGAGTAGGTGTTGAACCCGAACGCTCTTGATTTATTCTTCTCCTCTCCTTTCTTTTCTTGTGTCTCCCTGATCACGGCTCCCCCTCAATAATAATATATATCCTATGTTAGGTTAAAACTTAAAACAAAATAGCCGATCTTCTGCTCCTAAGACTTGCGCCACAAGGGTCTTCCAATAATTGCTAACTTCTTTTCTTTTTTTTATTTTCTCAATTCGTGACCTGCTTTGTGTAATCTTCTGTCTTTTTTATTTTTTTCTTTATTAAGCCCAAAAAGACTAAACAAAACCTACACCAAAATAATCAATTTGATGATTCTTTATTCAACGGAATGCAATATTACTCAAAGAAAAACAAGAGCATATAATTAGTTTCATTATTCTCTTTACGTATCCATATCTATAGCTCTTTTTATTATAAAATTTCGATTGTTACATTAAGAAAAATCACCAACAATATTGTATACTATTATTACTATTAACTAAGTTAGAAAATATTATAATAACTATATATGTGATAATATTTGAAAAACACTCATCGAATCATAAGGCTAGTTAATATACTCCAATTTAGCTCGTAAACTCATGAAACTTTTAAAATCCAAATATTAGCCAAATAAAAATATTTTCAATAAAAGTATGGCTTAAAAGTACTTGAAAGTATGGAAATGTATATATAATAATAGGTATATTTTAGACCACATTACACACACATAGGGTAAGGATCCTAAAAGAACCCTTTGCAAATTGAGAACTTTAAGAACCATTTTGGGCCACTAAAAAACCCTTTAAAAAATTATAAAACAAAAAACTAAAATTTTAAAAAAGTAAAAAAAAACCAAAATTCTTATATTTCATTCCGGTTTTATAAAAAACATAAAAAAATTAATTAATTCGTATTATACATATACACATGCGTATAATTTCATTTAAACTCTAGTTACGTAATATACACATATGTACATTATCATTTACTTTAAATTATACATATATGTATAATAAAGAACATATGTGTACATATATGTACATATTAACAGGTGTTTTAAAAACCAGTTCAAACCGGCCGGTTGAATCGGTTAATCCGGATTTCGCACAGCAGATCGATATTTTGAGCCCGGTATTTTTGGCCGGTTTGTTAGAACATCGTACCGGCAGTTTTTTCTAAAATACCGGTTTTTACCGGCAAACCGGTTTTATGTCCAATAAATTTTTTATATTTACGGCCCATATTTTATCAAAATTACTTTTAACCCAACAATTAATATTTAAACGTGTAAACTTTAGGACTGTTTTTTTTAAAATTGAGTGTTTTCGTATTTATTTTTTAATATGGATTAACTTTTGGATTATTTTTTGTTATGAAATCATTTACTTTTGGGTTAATTTTGGATTTAAAGTTGTATTTATAGGAAATTATAAGATAAACTATTCAACCGGTTAAACCTCCCGATATAAACCGGTTCAACCGGTTGTACCATTTTTTAACCCAATCCGGTACGAATAAAAAACCGGTTTTTAAAACACTGCATATTATACATATATGTATAATTTAGCTAAACCGAGATTTTTTTTCGTATTTTTTTATGGAACCAGGATGATAAATAAGAATTTTTGTTTTTTTTTTATTTTATGATTTTTTTATTTGGGGTTTTTTGTGGTCTAAAACGGTTCTCAATTCTTAAAAAGTTCTTTCATGATCTTGATCATACACACACACACAAATATATATATATATATATATACACATATATAATCATTTATTTTTAATTTGGGTTAAATCCATAAATAATAAATGCCCATTACAAATTAATTAAACTTAATTGGTCATATACTATTGTTTCTTAGGGGGGGTTGGGGTGGTTTAAAAACCATCACTTGCTCCCACCAATACAAGTGTGCCACCTCACCCCACCACTTTCCATCACTAGTGATGGAATTTTGGTGGGGGTGGTGGTGTGGTGTGGTGTGATGGAAATTTTTTTTTTGATATTTTTTTACAACTTAAAAATTAAAAACAATAGTAAATTAAAAAAAATAAAAGTTACATTAAACAATCTACTCCTCGTCCGAATTCGGAAATTCCAAACCTAAAGAACCTACAAGTTCAACTAGATCATATCTCAACCGATGGTGAATATCTTCGTTCCGCAAGTCTAATTGCACGTTCTCAGGAACGGGAACTTGAGTAGGAGGATCCGGCACCCAATCTGGAGAAATTGCATGTCCGTCTCCTTTTATTAGCATATTGTGCAATATGATGCATGCATATAATATGCTAGAGATCATGGGTTTTTTCAATGCACGAACCGGTCGACTAGGTATGCACCATCTACCCTTTAAGACACTGAAAGCTCTCTCGACATCTTTTCTTGCCGATTCTTGCAACTTCTTGAACGCCTTTTCCTTGACCTCGACAGGAAACGAAAAGGCTTTCACAAAAACAGACCATGCCGGGTAGATACCATCGATAAGAAAGTAGCCACGTCTGTAATATCTCCCGTTGACAAAATACGGACAGAAGGGTGCGGTACCATCTGTCACGCTTTGAAACAACGGTGATGTGTATAGAACACTGATGTCGTTGTTTGAGCCAGGAACACCAAAATAAGAATGCCAAATCCATAAATCATTTGACGCAACCGCTTCAAATACGATAGTCGGTCGTTTGATATCACCCCTAACATACGCCCCTCGAAACTCCCGTGGACAATTCCTCCATTCGATATGTGTACAGTCGATGCTACTGAGCATCCCTGGAAAATGCCATCTAGCCTCATGCGCGGCGTAAAGACGTGTAATGTCGTGTCTTGTTGGTTTTCGTAGAAACTCTTTGCCATACAATTTAAAAATCGCGTTACAAAAGAATTGCAGACATTCACGTGAAGTTCTCTAAGACATTTGTAAGTATTCATCGAATTAATCGGGTGGGTTACCTGTCGCTAATTGACGAATAGCGGATGTGCATTTTTGAAGCGCCGTAAAACTTCGTTTGCCCCTCGCGTCGTAAGATTCTTGAAACCATTCTTCGCTTGCTTCGACATCCGCTACAATCTTTAAAAATAAAGATTTCGGCAAACGAAACCGATCCCTGAACGTCTCGTCATTGTATTTCGGCTCCTCCACAAAATAGTCGTTCATTAGCACTTCTTGGACATGTATACGATCACGATCCACCATTTTTTTCTTTGGACGGCTCGGGCCTTCAAGTTCGTTATATAACAACGAGAACCATTCAACAATGTCATCGTCCGAAGACGAAGAGCTATCGGTGTCTAGCGGAAACGAGTTGCTCGGAAAATCCATATTTTTTTGTTTTGAATTGAAGTGGTGAAGAAATAGGTTTTTGTAGTAGAAGATTGAGAGTGTTTTGAGTTGGATTTGATTTTGAGTTGGATTGAAATGGTTGTTAATTTATATTGTTAATTTTTTTTTTAATTACCCAACCCGAACGGTCACCCCCTCCCCAACGTTCAAATTTATTGGTATTCACCACGTGATGGCCATCACGGCCGGACCCCCATCACGCGTGATGGGGGGACCGGCGGCGGTGTTCGTGATGCCATCACGCGTGATGACCGTGTATAACGGACCACCCCCACTCCCCTTAGCCCATACTATATTGGTGTTAATGACTATTGTTTTCGAAGTTTTTGGCATAGGTGAATTTGAATAAGATTGAATTTATTCGAATTCGAGTTTCAAATACAAATTCGAATCGAATTTCGAATTAGGCATATAATACGAATACGAATCGAATACTGGCAAGACAAAATAATTATTCGGATTATTCGATTCGATTTAACTTGAAAATTCGTTATTTAATTTGATGAACCCTCTGAAATCTTCTCATAATCACACAAAGTACATATGTAAACCAAATGTGATGCACAAGTGGAATCACATGTATTATTAAAACAATGCTATTCACTAAAAACATGTATTTGAAATTTAAAAAGATTTTATATGCTAATATGTGATATTAGAGTCGCATATGATATTATATCATGTGCAAAATAATTATATATTTTTTAGATTCAAGTCTTGTGATATACCTAACCCAAAATTTCTGTATGATATAGAATATAGAGGTCTGCTACACCGCTAACTCGTGATACATGCAGAACTAATTTATTACATAATTATATCAGGTAGATCACATCTGAAAATAGCTACTTTCTAAAATTTAATTTATATATATTAAAGTTTGCTACATAATATTTCAAAACCACGTATTTCTTTTTAATCTATAATATACTTACTCTTTATTTCTTTAAATAAATAAATATTCAAAACTTATTTAAATTTAAAATAACACGATATACATTTAATGAGTCCTCACAAGGATATCCGACTGGTAAGGTGTGCATATTTGTAACACGCTTGTAAATCTAGTATGTAAATAAGCTTGTGGCATATTCAAATTCAATCCGCACTATATGTTTCGTGTTATTTTCAATTGATTTTTAGATATTTTAGAATTTAGATATTTTAGAATTGCAATGCTTTAACGATATATATTAGTTACTCTGGGTATATATTTTATATGGGTCCCATGAGTCATGACTACTTATAGTCAAAATTCAAGCAATTATTGGTTGATAGATGGTGACCCTTATTGTACACGTATTAAGCGAATCATTATAATGAATACAAGGAATGTAAATATTCAAACATTCAAAATGCACAACTAAATGTATTTGTTTCAGTTTATTTAAAAGGTTTATGTTAGCCTACGTTAGAGGTCATGTGCGAGATTTCTGAGTTAGTTTTGCTTTAGAATTATTGTTAGATAAAACTAAACTTTCACCGTCATTCTAAATTATTTCAATCAGTATAAAGTTTTTTGTGACATTGTTAGTGCTCTATGTAAAGATTTTTCCTAATCGTTAAGGCTATCCATATGAAACATAGAAGTGGTGTCACAAAATGATAGTACCCTATTATTTATTCAAACAAGCAAACTAGAGAATACAACCAAGACTCCAGTTCTTCGCTAACCAAAGCCAAATAGGAATCAACCGATGTGGATACAAACAATGAATTAAAAACCAGTACATACCGGCCGGTTGAACCGGTTATACCGGATTTTCGTAAGGCAACCGTTATTTAAAGCCTGGTATTTTTCGACGATTTGCTAAAACATTGTACCACCGGTTTTTTTTAAAATACCGATTTAAACTGGCAAAACGGTTTTAAATCCAAGAGATTTTTGATATTTTTTGCAACCCATATTTTATAAAAATGACTTTTAACATAGCGAATAAAATTGAAACAAGTAAACACGGTAAACGACGATTCGTTAATCAACCAATTTTGTATCATGCAAATCCAATGTTGGTTTATTTAGATTTTTTGTAATTGACTAATTTCGTATACAAAACACAAACTTTCAATCTGACTCGACCATTGTTTATGTGTGATATTTGGTTCAAGTATGATGTATATTAATGTACTTTTGGGTTATTTTTTGAATTGAAATTGTACTTATATGGAACTAGTTTTTACCCGGCGCAACCCAAAAAATAAAAATGTTAATTTAACATATAAAAGACTAACATATATAAAAAAATAAAATATTTAAAACGGCGTTAATTTGGTTGGTAAAACTACGGTACAGTATGAAAAACGATGATAAAGCCTAAGCGTTAAAACTAAAGAAAATTCATCAAATTAGCATGTAAAAATAAAAATATTTAAAATGACTTTTATTCGGCCGGTAAAACCCGAGCATTACCGCTCCCGGATGTTTCGGCATTTTGAGTCCGCTCAAATTCGGTCTGTTTCGATTACATTTATTATGGTACTGGAACTAAAAACTAAAAGGTCGCTAAAACCCAGCCATTGGTAAAACCAATGCGTTGTCAGCCTCGGGCATCGCGATGATGAGTCGACACGAATAACATTTAAATTATCAAAATTAAAACAAAACTTAAAAAAAAAACAAAACAGAAAAACAAAATAAATTTCTTGGACCAATCACACACCGCCAAATGAACCAATCACTATTATACGTTGCCAAACTTCTTATTTATATTATATAATAATTACAAGATAAATTATTCAAACCGGTCGAACCTCCTGGTACATTCCGGTTCAACCGGTTGTACCATTTTTAAACTGAATGCAGTACGAGTAAAATATCGGTTCTTAAAACATTGATTAAGACTGTCTTTGGAAATCCATTAAAATTTCGGGACTCTTGGCAAGTAAAAAAAATTGCTCGTAAAATCACGTTTTTAATTATGTGATAAATAATTTTACTAATTTGGTTGCATTTCTAAAACCTAATACGGACCAAATAAAACATAGTTATTTTGTATATATTTGTTTCAAACAAAATTATATATAAAATATTTATTTTTTTAAACAATTATAGACCTCTTAGAAGACTAACCCCGTTTAAGCCGACGAACTAACAATACAATACAATCATTCTTATGATGATTGTTCCTAATAGCTCAAGAAACAAATGAGACAGATCAACAATTATACAAAACCCTGGATCACAAATGAAAGAAACGAGATCTCTTCACCTTTAATAACCAACCACACATACCTATCCACGGGTAGGGGTGGGCAATTTAACCGTCATAACCGTTAAACCGAACCATAACCGACATAACCGAACCGATTTTAACCGATAACCGACATAACCGGTGGGTCGGTTTAATGTATTTTTAAAAACCGCCAAATACGGGTCGGTTTTGGTTAAAGAGAATTCCAAAACCGCTATAACCGAACTGACCCATTTATTTAACCAACAATATGTTTAGTATGTTTGGGATTAACTTCCGCAAAACATGTTGTTGAATTATATCATATTGATGTTTTTGACTCAACGTTTGTTATCAAATTAAGTTATATTTCATTGTTGGATTATATAATGTCATTCTTTTTTGAATATTTGGTATTAATATTATGGATTATATACCTTGTTAGATTATGTCATGTCTTTTTTTTGTAATAATTGGTACCAAACTTTTAGGCTAAATTACATTGTTTTGATTACGGTTAACCGACCCATAACTGACTCACTATAACCTACAAAACCGCTTAACCAAAACCGCTATAACGGGTCGGTTATGGTTATGGTTATCCATTAACCGACATATCGATTATGGTTATGGGTTTGGCTCAAAACCGCCCCAAACCAACCCATGCACACCCCCATCCACGGGTACACCCATCCACGGGTACAGAAAAGATCCACACCTCGCCTCTTGCAGCTAAGCCGATCAGCTCCTTTAAGCCCATTGAGATCCATTTACAAGCCCACCTTTTATCTCCAAACTCAATCTCATAGTCAAGCCCAAAACAAAGACATTAAAACAATATATGTTAGTACATATTACATTGCACGCATATTTATACTTTTTACAAGTAGCCAATAAGCACGAATGGTCAAGACAGTTTGAGTAGATACGATTTCAAACATTTGGTGTGTTACATCCCTCCACCACCAAAAAGCATGTTTTCATGCATCACTCGATTGGTCTTAAGACTTTACATTGCGTATGCGTAGAGTGTACGTATCAAGAACAAATTAATATAACTTATCAAAACGTAAACACACAATAATTAATATTGAATAACTCTCAATATTATATAGAGGAAATATAACTCAAAAACCTCTATTACACATAACTCGTGTTTCTCTAGATGAACCCTAGCTTGGTTGCATCTCGTGTGTATCTCTAATGTCTAACCATAACTCGTTTTATATGAACTAACCTAACTTGCTAGCCAAGACATTACCAAATATAACAAAACCCTAATTACAACCCCATAAACTCATTACATCATTAATGAATCTCACGGGTCCAATAGGTCCAACCCGGTGAATTACACGTGATAGGCCTATTAAGATGGAAATTACATCCAACGATCACTCGCCTAATTTCCGACTTGCAATACATGGTCTTTGATTTAAATTGGTACTTAAGCAGCTCTTTATTTTCTCTTTATTTAAATTGGTACCAATTTAAAGATTTATTTTGGTGGTTCCGAAAGTCTGTTTCTATTTCGCTTTGATTTAAACTTGCATCCTTTGACCTGTCTGAGTTGCTTAAGTACCAATTTAAATCAATAGGTGGTCTTTGTTTAATCGGTAAATAAAGATTTATTTTCTCCATGTGTTTAATTGCAAATTAGGGAACACAAAAGAGAAACAGACTTTCGGAACCACCAAATTACTGGAACGTTATTCCAAAACTTCCCTTGCAAGCTTCAAGATAAACCGCTCAGACCCCAAAACGAGACCGACTTTTCTTTTCTTCGATCATGCCTTTGATCGAACAATTTTACATAACTCAGTCATAGCCTTGATCGAACACATAAACGTTTCTTCGGTCACCAAATCTAATCCCGTCGTTGACCCTTGTCTCAATCGCCGACCCTCGCCTCAATTTTTCGATCACAACCAGTGTGAACTTGGCTATAATTCCGATCACGACTTGACCAAACACTCTTTATCGATTTCTTGAACTTGACTTTAATACCCGTACTTCTGATCACGACTGTTTAGTTTTCTAGAATTCCGAGTCAACGGAAATTAAAAAAAAAACCTCTACAAGAACCCCTTTTCTTGTATTTATTTTTTCAAAAAAAAAATATCTTTATATAGCCAAATAAATAGCACCAAAAGTCAAACAACCTTGTACACGTCTTCAAAGAAAAACCTTATGATAACTTTTTTTTTTCTTTGAACAATAGCAAAAACACATAAACGAAATCACGAACAAAACCAAACAACTTCGAATTATTTTCGTAAACTGCAAAGGATTACGATCAATCCCGGAACTCGACCGGCTCTTCCTTCCTTCACTCCCCCAATCACGAAAATTTTACGCTTCTCTTCCGGATCGGGTCTTCCATCATGGCTTAATTCAAAATACTGATCCCTTGGACGAAAATAACTCCTTGTGTCTTTGATTGTCAGTAGCCAAGAATCCACCTGCAAATATTCTATCGATGACAAACCACCTGGTTGATCGGTTCACTCTTTGCTGGACTCTTCTTCTTTGATCGCCTGAGTTGTCACACCCCAACTAAGACGGAAATGCCGGATGCAAACCGTTCATGCAATTTGTTATGACAATATCTAATTTATTTTTTAAAATTCAAACCAAGTACACGATGTTTCAAACAATTACAATACAATCCAAAATAAACCAATATTCTAAAGTAAGAAAAACCAACATAATTGCCTTTTTATTAAATGGCCTAGGGTATTTTCTAAATGATATTCTCCTTTACTTTACACCATATGATAACCTGCAATGTGCGTACAAAATAGATACATTTGTCAAAACGTGGTTGAGTAAGTAATCACCAGTTTTGACACTAAATATAATATATGAAAAAACTGCAAATCAATATTATGAGCATCAACAATTAAATAATGAGTAAGTAATTGTTGTCATTTGACCATTGCCTAGCGAATAGGACTTTGGCTACTAAATCGAAATAGATACAAATAATGATGCTGGTTGACCATTGCCTAGCGAATCGAGCTTTGGCTACTAAGACGGCTTTTGATCACACTATAATGCTAGAATTTTGATGAACCTCTCCGAATGCGATAAAACAAACAAGTAAGCAAGTAAACAAGTAATATTTAATCGTTCAACACAACAAGTCATGATTTGTTAGTTATAAGAAATAAATGAATACGACGTGGGTACATATAAAGTCCCCAAAACGGTTTAAAATCAGTAAAATACGGGAGTGATTATTACTCACCTTTTTTATTAGGCGAGTTTTAGAGATAATTAATAATAAAGAACGAGAAACAGGACTTGAACGCGCTGACTGAGCTGACACGAATGAAACTAAACTTGGAGCCAACAAAGTATGATTAAAATCAATGCAACTGGAATCAGGTTAATTGGATATGTAAAACTCAAATTATGAAATTATTAATATTTAAGCGAGTTGGTACTGTTCAGAATCCGAACTTCGAGTCAGAGGACAGGTACACTCAAAATTTTGTGCAGAACAAAAAAGTCTTCTAGCCCAAAAGCTAGTTTTGACCAGAAGATTGAGTAATCGAATAGTCTCTATTTTTACTATTATGCCCTTAAACGGGCCGAGATCAAATGAACCACCGAGACTCCCTAAATCTGTGAAATTGATTGAGCGCTTTGTAAAATCTATATAAAAAAACAGAAGACAATTTACCCGGACAACGATTAGAACAAGGAGAAATTCGTGGTCAAAGGGGTCTTCAACACCAAAGTCAAAGTAAGTTTGAAAGAACTTGAATAATCTTTGAGAGATTGATTATGGAAGACAGGAAATTCATAGGATAAGGGGAGGACGTCTGGAAGGCAGTAAATTTAGGGTTCAGTGAGATGTTTTGATTAAATAAAACATCCCAAAATCGTTTATTAGGTAATTGTTTCGTTTAAGGAAACCGAATAATCGTTTGATGACAAAATCAAGACAATTAGCATGGGGATCTCGGTTATATTAACCAAATCACGAACTTGTGCATGGAATAATGTTATAGGACTTAACTTGAGGCTCAAATTTCGTAATTAGGTCGATTTAGGAAAGATTTCGCATTTAAACCGAATAAACGAGTTAAAATAGAAAATCTGGCTATACAAATGCTTCTCCCATGTGGCACGTGGGAGCAGGGGTGCTTCCTACGCACGAATTGGGGAGGGGTTATCTAACCAAAGTTTATTTTTTGATGATATCAGCCCTTGTACTTCTAAAAATGCATTTTTAAGCCAAAATAAGCGATTTTAAGGGTTTTTAAGAGTTGTTTGACGAGTTTGAAAGTTAAGAGGATATAAAATAGGTTAAACTAAGTTAAATACTAATAAACACAAAATTTAAATAATTCGAAAGGTCCGAATTACATTCCCAAATAGGGTAAAACAATACGAAAGATCTGAGATGCTACATGAGTTTTCTCGCCCACTTTTGATCGAGCCCTCCTTATCGATCACGACTTTGATCCATAAACTTCAAGAGCGTGACCGCTCTGATACCAAATCAAGGACAAATTGATATAACTCACCAAAACGTAAACACACAATAATTAATATTGAATAACTTTCAAAATTATATTGAGGGAATATAACTCAAAAACCCAAACCCCTGTTACACATAACTCGTGTTTCTCTAGATGAACCCTAACTCGGTTTCATCTCGTGTGTATCTTTAATGTCTAACCTTAATTCGGTTTATATAAACTAACCTAACTTGTCAGCCAAGACATTAATAAATATAATAAAACCCTAATTACCCATAAACCCATTACACCATTAATGAATCCCACGGGTCTAATAGGTTCAACCTGGGGACCTACACATGACATGCGTATTAAGATGAAAATTACGTCCAACAACATGTATGTGCATTTAGATATAAAAAAAAAACACTTTAGCTTTTTAAACTTAAATCTTGAAAATACTTAAATCTATATACATCAGTACAATTATTAAAAAGGTTATTGCAATTTCAACGTGTTATTGGTTTTGAAATATCCATTTTATGTATATAAAAATGCTTTTATTCGTGACTAAACATACACTGTATAGGTAATACCCTAGACATGAATTGAACAAGTGCAGGTTCTCTAAATAAACAAATTTAGGTTCTATAAATAAACAAATTTTGTTTGTAATGTTTTAGGATACTAGAAGAGATAATAAACATTATCTTTCAACTATTTTGTTAACCTCAAAATTTGTAAGATTGAAAAAGTGAATTATTTATTTTGTTCCGGCTACGTGTGACCCAATTCCAGGGTTGTATGTCATTGTTAAACCAATTTCTTTCTGTTTTCCAACTTTCTGTTACAATACAAGTAAATTAACTTTTGGTATTATCTGTTGAAAAAATTTCTAAACCATGTATTGCCTTTGCCGATATAGCTTCTAACTTTGTGATTGCGTTTCATATTAAAAACGTTTTCGTTGCACCTTTGACAACCCCAAGACTTTGTTGGTTAATTTAGTAATTTAGTTTTCAAGATATATAAAGGAGAATGACATTATTGAGATTTGTAGTGGTTGTCATGTTCTTCCACATTTTTTCCCCCTAAAAAATTCTATCTATATATGTTTTTCTAAATAATATGATTTTCATACACACTCACGTTATGGATGGTAACACCGGCATGCGGCATGCCCGCATGGGCACCGACGTGGCAAGTTTTTGCAGAGTTGGGGAAGGTAAACACCGCGCCAGGACGGTAAACAGTGGTGACAAACGTTTGGTTTGCAGAAATGATAGAGAAATAAAATAACTCATTATAAGGGAATTAAAAATGTAGTGTTTGCAGTGGCGAAGCTTGGGCTTCGCCATGGCGGTGACCGAAATCACGGACCCAAAAATTTTTGTGTCGGAGGTTCGGTTCGTGTCGGTGGTTCGGGCCATGTCGGTGGTTCGGGTCGAGTCGGATCAAACAATATGACATCTATATATCTATTTTTTTTTTCATTCATTCAAAACGATTGTTCTTACAATTAAAAAAAACAAGACCTAAAATATCCATAATATGATAATAATACGAGAGCCGAGAGGAGGGTGAGTACCTTTGTTCATAATCCTTTTTTTTTTTTGAAAAAAGAAAAAAATTGTATCTTGCTTTTTTATGATTTACCTAATTAAGATGAATCAATAGGGTAAGTTAGAGTAAAATTTCACCATACAATACCAATTACAAGCTCAATTGACTAATTTCCCCAAATCTCCAATTCACAATTACAAACCCTAATTTTATAATCCTTGATTTAACAACACAAAGGTAGAGGAAATAGACTATTACCTTACGGTGGTGGATGAGCGGCGGCGGTGGATGACCGGCGGACGACGGTGGGGTGGTGGGCCGGTGGGCGGTGGCGAACTCAGAACTTAGAAGGCAGAAGGCGGGGTAGAAGGAAACAGCAGGTAGGGCGATTGTTTTGAAAGAATTCCCGTTTGTTCTTTTTTTTAAGTTATGTTATGTAAAAATTTACAACAAGCACCTCCAAATTTGAGTGTTATTAAAAACTAAGTTTTTTTACAATTTTTATAACTTTTGTTTATAAAAATCGTGAGGTTTTATAAAAAAAATCAAACGATAGGGTATTATATTTAAAAACAAATGGTGGTGACCGGTAGATTTTTGGAAAAATAAATTGACAGTGACCACGCTTAATACCTATATAAATTTTCGGAAAAAAATCGCGAAATTTACCCTATTAACGGAGAAAACGGCAGTAACCGGGGTCACCCCCGGTCCCTTTTAACCTTCGCCCCTGAGTGTTTTTTTGCTCAATTGAATGGAATCAACGATTAGAGCATTCTCAATCCATACTCTAAATTATGAAAGTGTGATTCTTCATTTTTTAGAGGAGGTTATAAGGTTGTTAGTATGGTAGAGAGAAAATGTTACTGTTCTTTAGTAAATTTGGAGAAACACAGTTTATCCTCTATAATTTTTTAATGTTTTTTTAAGTTGTTGTGAGTGGAAGAAATATGAAATGTAATGATAAAAGTATAGAAAAAACATTATTTAATTGAAAAATGAGACAGAAAGATGTTATTTTTACTTTTTAGTATAATTACATATGGAATCAGATTCCTTAAAACCATTTCTTCACACCCACTTTCTTTTCTTCTTTTTTTTCCCATTTCATTTCACTTTCATCATACTTTCTCAATAACACTACTTGGCCATCACCACTACCACCACCTGATCGCCACCACCGTCACCGCCACCACCATCGTCGTCGTAGCAACCACAACCATTGTCACCGCCGCCGCTAACCACCACCACGAACACAACTGTTACAATGTTACTGCCTGAACGCCACCACCACCTGACCACTAATGCTACCACCCCCACCACGGCTATCTCCCCCGCCCCTTAACCACCCCTGCCACCATCATTGTCGCCACCACAAACATCACTGTTGTCACCAAAGTTACAACCACCGTCACCATTGCAATTCTTTTTTTTTTTGGTAAAAAAATACATTATTTTGAGACTGGAGTGTATTTATCATTTTTATTTTACTCTTACATTTTTTTATGAATACCAAACAAAATAAAGTAATAATTCATTCTGTTTCCATAGATTAACAAACAAGACAAATGAATGATAATAATCTATTTTATTCCCCTGTCCATTCCATTCCATTCTTATTCCATTACATTCCCCCTTCATTTCTTTACCTCCAACTAGAGGTGAACAAACTAGTTTAAAACTCAAAACCGATTTGAGTTAAAACCAATTCGATTTGGTCAACAAAAGTCAAAAACGGTACATGATTGGTTCAATTTAATAGATTATAATTGTATATAGATTATATTTGTATAATTAATAAGATAATCTTATCTCAAAGTATGTTTATCTCTTTGTATACGCTTTCCTATTAAAGGGGCTGAGATTAGTGAGATTGACGAAGCATTCAATAATAATATTTCTATCATGGTATCAGAGCAAGGCACGTATCCTCCGCAGCAATAGCACTGGGAACCTATATCCGCTCACGCCCGAGATCCTATCCAAGATTCTCTCACCATCCACCTTTGCTGCTTTATCCCAAGACGTGTGGCATCAACGCCTGGGCCACCCGCCTCCCGATTTATTAAAGTCTTTAAATAAGTCAAATTTTATTAATTGTAATAGATTTCATTCTCAAGTTTGTGAACCATGTGTTTTTGGCAAAAGTATTAGACTACCATTTATTGATTCTAATAACTTCACGTGTATGCCTTTTGGTCTGTTACATAGTGACTTATGGACATCGCCTATTGTTAGCACGTGTGGTTACCAATATTACATCTTGTTTATCGATGGCCACACGAATTTTTTATGGACATACCCTCTTTCACATAAATCTCAAGTGTTTTCGGTTTTTAAACAATTTTACACTTTCATTGAAACTCAGTTTGAATGAAAAATCAAACAGTTTCAATGTGACAATGGAAGGGAATATTCAAATAACTCCTTCCAAACCTTTTGTTACCAAACCGGAATGCAATTTCGCTTCTCATGTCCCCACACATCCTCCCAAAATGGAAAAGCGGAACGCACCATTCGCTTCATTAACAACATTGTTCGCACTCTCCTAGCCCAAGCCAACCTACCCAACACTTTTTGGCACCATGCTTTGGAAGTGACAACTTACCTCCTCAACATTTTACCCAACAAAACCCTTAAATTTAAAACCCCGACACACCTTCTTTACAATCGTTCACCTACATATGACCACCTACGCCTGTTCGGTTGTTTGTGCTATCCTTTACTCCCACACACAACAATTCACAAATTGGAACATTGTTCCATGCCGTGTTTTTTCCTTAGCTATCCAAATCAACACCGAGGATATAAATGTCTTGACCTTAAAAATCACAAAATTATCATTTTTCGCACGTCCAGTTTGTCGAATCCTCATTCCCTTTCAAAACCATAAACAAACCAAACTTACAAGACTACCATTTCTTGACAGAAGGTCTTCACCCTTATCTTTGGCCTAACATCTCTAATCCCACACAATCCCCACATAATACGGGCCAAAACCCACCATCACCTACAACCCCAACACCACATCCCACTACACCTTCTACCCACATTCCCAGCTCTCTACCCTTTGTCTATTCCAGCCGGCCCAAAGACCAACCTCCCCCCCCCCTCCACGGTCTGTATTTCCTCCTACTACAAATGCCCTACCTACGGCCCACCAAATCCCACCTATTAACTCTTCGGCCAATCCACCAACTCACATAAATACTTCCGATCCGGCCCACACTACTCAAAATACAAATACTCGTACTATCCGTACCCGTTCAATGGACAGAATCTCCAAACCCAGACAAGCCTTTAATCTAAACTCGACATCAATCGCTCCTATAACCCGTAACCCATCGGTCGCCTTGTCCACACCAGAATGGCGCCAAGCAATGAAAATTGAGTTTGATGCCCTTATTAAAAATGGTACGTGGGAATTGATCCCCCGTCAACCGGGAATGAATGTTATACGAAGTATGTGGCTTTTCCGCCATAAATTTGGATCTGACGGTACTCTGGAACGGTATAAAGCTAGGTTGGTTTGTGATGGTCGAAACCAACAGTTGGGAGTTGATTGTGGGGAAACGTTCAATCTAGTGGTTAAACCAGCAACAATACGCACCGTGTTATCTTTGGCTTTAACACAATCTTGGCCGGTTCATCAGTTAGACGTGAAGAATGCCATTTCACATGGTCATCTGAATGAAACCGTATACATGTATCAACCTATGGGGTTCAGACATCGGGATTATCCAGACCACATATGCCGACTGAGAAAATTGTTGTATGGACTCAAACAAGCACCTAGGGCGTGGTACCAACGGTTCACGGATTTTGTTACCACTTTGGGATTTCATCAAAGTCGTGACAACTCTTTATTCGTCTTCAAACACGACAACAACATGGCATATTTATTAATTTATGTCGACGACATTATCCTCAACACATCATCTGATACTCTTCGTCAGAACCTCATGGACAAGCATGCTTCGGAGTTTGCCATGAAGGACCTCGGCCCCCTCAGTTTCTTCTTGGGGATATCGGTAAAACGAAACGGAAACTGAATGTTTCTATCTCAACGTAATTATGTCACCGACATTCTTACTAGAGCAGGTATGTCTTCTTGCAAATTCGTTCCTACGCCAGTCAAGACTAAATCTAAACTAAGCTCCGAAACCGGTACACCGTTTGCAGATCCAACGTTATACTGAAGTCTTGCCGGGGCGCTACATTACTTAACATTTACTAGCCCAGACATCTCGTATGCGGTTCAGCAGGTCTGCATGCATATGAACGCATCTCATCTCTCCCACTAGAACGCTCTGCTTCGCATTCTCCGATACTTATGAGGCACTCAACATCTCGGCCTCACCCTCGGCAATTCGGGTAATCAGCAGCTTCGAGCATACAAGGACGCCAATTGGGCGAGCAGTCCGGATACCCGTAGATCTACACCCGGGTTTTGCATCTACTTTGGCGACAATCTTCTCTCGTGGTCATCAAAACGTCAGACAACTGTGTCACGTTCCAGTGCCGAGGCCGAGTAGCGGGCCGTCGCCAACGTGGTTGCTGTAATTTGTTGGCTACGAAATCTGTTGCTTGAACTTCAACGACTGTTATCTTCAGCCTCTTTGGTCTATTGCGACATCAGTGCAATTTACTTATCTGGTGACCCCGTACAACATCAAAGAACAAAACATATCGAACTCGACATTCACTTTGTGCGGGAACAAGTGCAACGAGGGAAGGTTCGAATTCTACATGTCCCTACACGATATCAGATCATGGACATTTTCACCAAAGGGCCACCGAAGATTTTATTTGAAGATTTCAGATCCAGTCTCAGCATCCGAGAGCCTCATGCTTCGACTGCAGGGGTATAATAGATTATAATTGTTTATAGATTATATTTGTATAACTAATGAGATAATCTTATCTCAAAATATGTTTATCTCTTTGTATATGTTTGCCTATTAAAGGGGCTGAGATTAATGAGATTGACGAAGCATTCAGTAATAATATTTCTATCACGATTAACAATTTGTTGGCCACCTCTGTCTCCAACCAAACATATCCTAAAATGACTAAAGTAACCTGTTTACGTTTATGTAACTGGGTCAAATCAACAAATCAATCATTTTATTGATTCAGATATCTATACGTTTCAAAAACCTGATTGTATCATAAATAATTGAAAATTGTAGAGACAAATAATGATACAATTATATCTTTTAGTGCAGATTTGCAATAACAAAACGCGAAGCCTCAAATAAACAAAATATGGCGCTTGAAATAGTAAATTGATTTGTAACTTGTAAGTAATACTTTAAGAAGAAAAAATTCAAAAAAATGAAACCTAGTCCAATCACCCGAACAAATTTACTGATTTAATTGGACCGACTGAAAACTGATCGATTCAACGGAGGCGGTTTATATAGACTCAATTGAACCCTTTATGTAGTTGATCCGATTAGCCGCTTTCTATGATTCTAACGTACACAACAATGGTTATCGGCTATGTAGCACGGGATCGGGGTACGGGGACGTTACGGGTACAGGAAACAGCAAAAATAAAAAATCCAGGACACGGGTATGGCAAAAATAAAAAATCCAATTATATATAGACCTATAAAAAAATAAAAATATATTAAACGCAGGTAATTAATTATTAATAAAAAATAAATAAATATATAATTTTTTCTATATATAATGTCAATTTTAAACATTCTATGTATAAAATTATAAGTTGAGGATCAAATGTAAACTAGTCTAGATAGAGAGGGTTAAACGTTAAACTGCATAACTTAATAATACTTTTTATGTAAAAGTTAACTAGTTTTAGGGGCTAAATGCAAACAAATAAAAGATCAGAGGGTTGAATGTTAAACCTAAACTTATAATTTAACCCTAAAACACTAAAAAAAAAAATGTTCCAGCCGCTTCTTTTTCTTCTTCCTTCTTCATCGGTTTCCCGGTTTGGAATTCTTCGCCTGAATACCGTATGTGGCCGCTCCGTCACGCGATTGTCTATAGAAACGTCCCGGAATCATTTGTTGACTGTCCCCATTTAACGGGTTTGTTTAGGAAACGTTACACGCGCGTTTCCGACGCGTTTCTGTCCTCACGCCGTCCCCGGGACCGGTACCCTTTCTCCCAGCCGTCCCGTGCATCAGAGGTTATCTGAAAGTATTTCTTTTAAAACAACGTTGATATAGAGCCTATGGTTCTAAATCCATCTCACAACTCATTTTTTTAATTACACATGTATGCATACGATTGAATGATTCTTTCAAAATCCGTATATGAATTTTTCACAAACTGAAATAAATTGAGTTCAAATGACATGAAACGACAGGTGAAAATGATTGACACACAAACAGATATGTTATCCACTTATCCTCCTCTTCTATAAATATTAAGAGAAAGCTTGATTAATAAATCATACATTACTTAACCTTCCAATGGCAGGACTTCAACTCTGTCCATTAATCTTTTCCAAAAGTTTTTTTGACGTATGCAAACCTAAGCGAAATATCCAACAAATTGTAGAAGCTAAAACTAGGCAGCATCGTTCGATCCGGTGTGGAGCCAAAAGTTCTCAAGTCGATGATCCGTTACCCATTTACCAGCCAACAATTTTGAGTCATGAACATATCCAGTTGTTAGATGATAATTTCCCGGTAGTACTTTCGTGCATGGTCACAGTGTTTGTGGTGTATCTATATTTCATTTTGAGCTATTATGCATAAAAATTATTTGGTGTATGTATATATGTATATCATTTATCTATCTTCTATATAATATATATAAACGAAACCTTTAAAAGCTCTCTGACCGATCCTTAAATTCTCTCAAACAATCAGATTGTTTTATTTGTAAATGGAGGTTTGTCGTGCATTTCACCAGAATTGATGGGTATGTGACTCATCAAACCCAGATAGCTCTTAAACGGGTAATAGCATCTCATTAAATTAAAAATTAATCTTACCAAATATTTGATATGAAAATCCTATAATATAGGGATATACCAAAAATTAATATCCGATTTAAAAAAATGATATTATTTATAATTAAGAAACAATTTTATAGTAAAAAAAAAATAAATGGATCATAGGGCACCAAATCCAGATAGCTTTCAAACGGGTTATAACATATCATTTATTTATGAAACCCTTTCATCATCAAATCCTAAGTATATTATTACCTTTCTTACAATAAAGAAAATTAAAATCCAAAAACTAAAAATTAGAAAACAAAAAACGTAAAACAACTCCCGTAATACGGGAGATAAAACCTAGTGTGTATATATATAATAATCTAATGGTCTTTGGTTACGTGTACACAGAATGTTGGAAGAGAAGGTGAGGAAGCTAGAGAAGAAAGTAATGGCATCATTGAGCGATAAATTTAAAAATGTAAGTAATTTCACAACGTTGGAATTGCTTGAATACATAGATGATATCGAGAGGTTGGGTCTTGGCTATCGGTTTCAAAACCACATACAAATATTACTAGATGTAATCACATCAACGTATGGAAATAATGCTGAGCTTCAAGAAAAAGAATATAATCTTCATGAGGCATCTCTTCGATTTAGGATTCTAAGACAACATGGTTATAATGTGTCTGAAGGTACTTCTTTTCTTTCTTTCATTAAAAATAGCGGTGCTAACGAGCCGAGCTACTCGAGATCGGCTTGTTAAAAAGCTCGATCGAGCTGAGCTGAATCGAGCCCAAGCCCGAGCTTAAAAGTAAGCTCGTTTAATAAATGAGCCCGAGCCCGAGCATCACTTATCGAGCTCAAGCCGGCTCGCGAGCCTAAACAAGACTGTCATTTATATAATTTTAAAATATATATTTAATAATTATTAATATATATATACACACACACAGAGGCAAAGTATATAATGAAAACCTATTTGAGTTGTGAAAACCCTATGTAACATCGTTTTTTTTGTTACATGTAATATATGTTGTTACATTTAATACAAAACATCGAAAACATAAAAAAAAACGTTTTGTTATTTTTGTTTACATTTTTTTAGTAATTTTTATATATGTTTTCAAGAGAGAGAAAATGTAAATAAACTTTAACATTTTTTATTAACTTTAATTGTGAACCATAAGATTTAATATTTAATTAATTACATGTGGTTGAGAATGAGTTTATAGAGTTTTCACAACCCAAGTGGGTTTTATTCTAACCTAACCCTATACACACACACACACACACACACACACACACATATATATATATAGGATCAGGATCATGTGAGAACTTTTTGGGAATTGAGAACCATTTTGGACCACAAAAAACCCAAAAATAAAAAAAATTATAAAACAAAAAAAAAATAAAAAAACCAAAGTTCTTATTTATCATCCCAATTTCTAAAAAAAAACAAAAACGTAAAAAAAAATTCTCGGTTTAGCTAAATTATACATATATGTATAATATGTACATATATCTACACACATATTTTTTTCCTATACACATGTATAATTTAAGGTAAATGATAATGTACATATGTGTACATTACATAACTAGAGATTAAATGAAAGTATACATATGTGTATAGGTATAATACGAATTAAAAAGAAAAAAATCGGTTTTTTTATTATGCATATATGTATAATATGTACACACATGTTTTTTCCTATACATATATGTATAATTTAAGGTAAATGATAATGTACATATGTGTACATTGCGTAACTAGAGATTAAATGAAAGTATACATATGTGTATAGTTATAATACGAATTTAAAAGAAAAAAAATTCAGTTTTTTTAATAATGAAACCGGAATGAAATATAAGAATTTTGGTTTTTTCACTTTCTTAAAATTTTTGTTTTTTTTTTGTTTTATAATTTTTTAAATATTTTTTTAGAGGTTTTTTTTAGTGATCCAAAATGGTTCTCAAAGTTCTCAATTTGTCAATGGTTCTCTTAGGATCCTTTATATATATATATGCTTTATTTATCACCGGGTAGAGATGAATACTATATGGTAGCGGCAGGAAATTCTTTGGCCTTGAATCAGGGTATTCAGGAAGAACAGGTTGTTCCAGCTCGATATCGTCAAGAATTCCTGACTATTGCATGAGAACAGGTTCATCTTCGAAGTATTTTTGCCTTCCAATATTTTTCTATTGGAGCTTCCTTCATTCCTTTTATCGAGCATAATGACGCGAATCGGGCTTTAATGAGTTCTAATATGCAACGCCAAGTAGTCCCTCTTTCTCAGTCCGAGAAGTGCATTGTTGGAACTGGATTGGAAGGCCAAGCGGCTCTAGATTCAGGGGCTCTTGCTATAGCCGAACACGAAGGAAAGATTTTTTATACCAATACTGACAATATCCTTTTATCAGGTAATGGGGATACTCTAAGGATTCCATTAGTTATGTATCAAGTTCCAACAAAAATACTTGTATATATATATATATATATATATATATATATATATATATATATATAAAATGTTATGAAAAGATAAATAAAAATAACTAAATAATACCATATTATTCTATAACTAAAATTATAATAGAAAAATATATAAAAATAAATATAATTATAATTATATAAAAAATAATTGCTAAATAGTAAACGAGCCGAGCTCTGTACAAGTTAAACGAGCCGAGCTCGAGCTCGAGCCTGGTCGAGCTCGTTTGCACCCTAATTAGAAATCACAAAAAAAGAGTGGTATAGGATGGAGAAGATCACTGAAACAACCATCAATCAAAAAACAAAAGAAGAATCGATTAACCCTTCACGAATGTATATTAGGGGGTGTTTGGGTGAGCTTCTAAAACTTGATTATTTGCTTATTTACTTGTTGAAAAGCAAAAGGTGTTTAGCAAAGCTCATTCAAAAGCTTCAAATTGGAGTATTTCAAAAGTGACTTTTGCTTTTCAAAAATCAAATAAGCAAATTTAAAAGCTCATCCAAACACCCCCTTAATCAAATTAGACACTCACCATGTAATATGTTTACTCTGGTTGTCTTTTATACAACCTTCTACAAAATCAAACACAAAGTTTAGATAGGCACCGACCAGATTAAAAGATAACTATTATAAGGTTATGAGATAATAGTATAAAGGTTAATCTTCAATATTGATATAGTTAAGTTAGTTAATTGAATTATAGTTAGTTTTGGAAAGGTTTCGTCTTTGAGAGGAAGTTTAGTAATTGGCTGGGAGAGCAAGTTTAGTACATCCATAAATAGGGGTCTAGGTATTGATTTTTGTGTGTCAAGAGGAGTCTCTTCTCCATATAAGTTTGTTAAGTTCGTTCGCTAAGTTCTTGATATGAAAAGAGTCACGGGTTGTCATCCCAAATATCTCTTGTTCGTTTGATCGTTCGTTTGATTCGTCTGGGCCAACAATTGTATTATCATGAATGCTAAGGAAGTATGGCGTACTTTGAATATTCGATTTCTTGGAATTGATTATGTACGAAAGGATAGAAGATGAAAAATCAGTTCAAGAAACCACTAAGAAAGAAAGATTGGATGTGATTCTTCAAGAAGAACAAACAAGTAAGAAGGAAGATCAGGAAGCGGCGAAAGAAGAAGCTTTGCAAGCTGTTTTAAAATGTGAAACAAAAGAAAGATTGAATGAAGAAAAAGAAAGAATTTCTTTGGAAGAAGAAGAAAAGATGGTATCTTCAGGTATGTTTTTCCAACTCAAACAACCTTGAAGATGAGAAAACTGTTAATATAAGTGAGTAGAAGCAAGGCAAGAAATCCGCTACTAATCAAGATGATAAGAGAAAGGATATGGTACTGAATGAATGGAATGATGCAGCTAACAAGTCTGCAGATTTTCAACCATGCGTGAAAATCAACAATTGAGCATTTGTTGATGACAAGTTGGAGTTGAATGACAGGTTCATAAGAAGAGCCATAGCCAGAAAGAAAAGTCCGGCAGGGCCCAATAAGAATTACATATCTGCAAGTTTTGATGAGCAAAGAAAGAAAAGAAAAGTGATAAAGAAGAATGTGAAGAATGAAGTTGTATCGGAGACCAATGTGGATGGTTTGAAAGATGAACGTGAACAACTTGTTAAACAGGCTTGTTACAAACAATTGAAAAGAAATGGTAAAGACGAACCAATGATTAAAATTGAAGAATTGAGAGTGTTATTGTGGATTCAAGACCATGGTGGTACAAATTCAAGATTAAGGGGGTGAATGAAGGTTAATCTTGAATATTAATAAAGTTAAGGGTTTATTTTGTTATATTTTATTTTAGTTAATAGTTTATTGAATTATAATAAGTTTAGGAAAAACTTCATCTTGGAGAGCAAGTTTAGTAAATCTATAAATATGGGTCTAGGTTATTGTTTTTTGTGTGTTAAGAGGAGTCTTTACTCCATGTAAGTTTGTTAAGTTCGTTCACTATGTTCGTTTGATATGAAAAGAGTCACGGGTTGTCACCCAAAATATCTCTTGTTTGTTTGATCGTTTGCTTATTTGATCTAATTACTTGATTGGGCCAACATTGTTAACCACCTTCCCTATAAATCTATAAATCTATAATCATGGATCTTAACCCGTGCATCTCTTAAATATAAATACATTTTTACTATGACCCCTTGGCTAAGTTTACATAATACATAAGATACCAGAACATACTATTACTTAATTATGTACACTAACACATAACTTTCATCAAAACTTGTATCACATAATTAACGTCAACTCAACCCCCCTCCCCTCACCCCCACCACCACCACCACCACATCTCTCTCTCTCTCTCTCTCTCTCTCTCTCTACATGGTCTGGAAGTTCTTTATCCAAGCGACGTATGAAATGAATTTACTTGAATCCGCCTATGACCAATCTTTTGACTTAATAAACCCGGCTTCCCATGATTGTTGATGTTTAGTGCAGACATGCCCCTTGCAACATATTTTCCTTACATGCGACTAGAGGAGTTAGTAGTGTCAGGTTGGCCGGTTGATGAATTTTCAGTTGGCACGTATTGAAACTCTTCAGCCCTAACCCGACCCATATATTTATGTTTGTCATGCCAACCCATATAAATATGTGTCGTGGTTCGGTTGACTCATGTTAAATTATATATATATATATATATATACAAATAGCAAGTTTCTTAGGCTTTACCACTTGTACTCTTTACTTATAGACTTATACTTTTAATTTCGGTCTCTCATGTAAACAAAAAAGGGTGTGGAATGTGTGGTAGATATTAGTTCAACTTTCAACTTCTTTCACACACATGCTATACTTCTGTTTTGAGTCTTTCATGTTTTCATTTATTTCTTTCCAAGTCTCAATATATAAACAATTAGAAACTTAAGGTTGCATAGATAGTTGTATTCTAAGTTTAAGTGATTGTGCTTAATTTTCTTTTATCTTTTTACTTAAACTTTTTATTTTTTAATCCTCATACTTTTATATCTTTAAAATTTAAGCTTAATGCATTTTCACCTTCAACTGTGATCCATATACTTTTCATCTTTTATAAATTATTCGTTTTACCTTTTGGTCAAGATTTTGCCAGTTAAAATGTCGCAACGTGGGTGTGTGGTTTAACGTTTTTACACATATTTTTCCCGATTAACGACTCTGCCGCAACCCGCGGGTTCTGTATTAATTTAATTTTGTTCTCTATGCTTTATGTGTTTCGCGTGCTTGGTTCATCGTTTTTACATCTACTTTTCGTTCGGTTTTACTTTAACCTAGTTATTGTCTTCTATGTTTAGTTTCTTTTATTTATTTCTTTTTTATACAAGCCTTTCCAGTGTTGGTGGTCAATGGCGGTGGCGTGGCATTAATGATTCTTGGCACGGTTTACACCCATGCCACAACGTGAGGGTTTTTATACTGGTTACTCGTCGCTGATGAGGGGGTGTTGAATGAAGGCGTTGGTGGTGATAATGGTGACTTCATATTTTCAAGTAATGAATGTGTAAATAATGGTTTTGCACCCGCCGCCGCAACGCGCGGGTGTCGGTTCTAGTTTGTTTACAAATATGAACAATCGGTGACTTGGTAACAATTTAAACAGTTAATTACTCTGTTTCATATAAAACATTTTTTTTGTAATTTGTGTTATTGTATGTATTTATCTCTAATTTGTAATTACAAACTTGGGTTTTACATATGTAGCTCGTGGATAGAATAAGCGAGTGAAAATAATCATAGAATAAACAGTTAGAACAAAAAAATAATAGTTGGAAGTGAAGAGTTGGTAAAAAAAATTAACAAGAAAAGTAATTTTAGTTAAAAATTTAATAGTTAATTTAAGAATTAAAAAATCAAAATATCTAACTTAAAATTAAACAATTTGTATATCTAAAATCAAAATATTAACATCTCTAAAACTCTTAACGGGTTAGCAAGTCAACCCATATTTTAACGGGCCATATTCGGGTTGACCCATTTAATAAATGGGTCGCGTTCGGGATATTCTGTTTAAGAAAACTCATCGTATTAGCTGACACAAAACATGTTTTTTTATGTCGGGTCCGGGTCATGTAAGAAATTTTCGCCTTTACCTATGGCATGGCTACCCACATCTTTCATTACAGCATCCGTAGATACACCTAAATGGTCTTTACTCGAATTTGAAATATTAAATCCTCTTGGCCTGCCAACAATTTGAAACTTGTTTTATATTCCTTTCCATTTCTCGTTTTTGATTGTCTAATGTAAAAACAAGGCTGTAACAGTCTACAACCATCATAGCCTACAACCCTCCTGATTGTCACTGACTTGTAGAATTTGAACACCCTTCATAGATCCAGTTTTCTTGTGGTGAATAGACAAGATAATCTTATGTTCGAATTTTTTTTTTTTCGAATTTCAAACAGCCCTTCGATAACTCTTGCGTGATTGGAACTAGAGAATGGGAATGTGTAAGCTGGTATCTAATTGAATATAAAACTTGTGTTTATTACAATGGGAGAGCACTCTATTTAGAAAGATTGAGAGGGGGCTCTAAGTAACACTCATCCTCAATTTAGAGTATAAATGTAAACCATGCCCAACTTGCTATATATAAAGTTTATATATGCCGTTCGGAGTGGTTTCATAAAGATATATTTTAGTTGGAATCTAGCTAGTTTTGACGTGAATCGAATGAATAGATGGAGGATCTGCTTTAGTGCCTACGATCCGAATTCTGTTTAGATGACAGTCATCTACATGCTTGGTCTTTTCATGAAACAGTTGATTCCTGGCTATATGTATAGCTGATTGATTATCACAGTATAATTGCAACAAGTCCTCAAAAATAACCCTGAGTTCTTTAAGAGGTTGACGAACCTATATCATCTCTCATGTCACATCTGCCATGCCTCTAATTGGGCACTTGATAAAGATACCATGTGTTTCTTCTTACCTTTTCCAGGACACAAGATTTCCTCCAACACATATGTAATATCTAGTGGTGAACCGTCGTGAACAACCTTTTCAATCTGCATATGAGAATCTAGATATACTTCTATCTCCATCTTCTAGAAAAGTGTCCACACAACAATGACCATTCTTAGAATACAAGATCCCCCAGACTTAGTGTGGTCTTGAGATATCTTAAGACATGACGAGCAGCATCCTAGTAACATGTGTATGGTTGTGGCCATAAACTGACTAAAGACACTGATGGGAAAGGAAATAGTAGGTCGTGTAACTGTGAAATAGTTAAGCTTCCCAACCAATCTTCTATAGTGCTCGTGATCGTTCATTTGACTCCTGTCCGCTAGTAGTAGCTTTCACGTAGTAAGCATTGGAGTATCAATAGGCTTTCAACCTAGTAAGCCATGCTCAGTCAACATATCAAATACATACTTCCTTTAAGACAGAAGTATCCCTTGTGTAGAACGAGATACTTATATTCCAAGGAAGTAGTGAAGTCAACCTAAGTCGTTGATCTGAAACTAAGATAAAAGAAACTATTTGAGCTTGGTAAGCCCAACCTTATCATCCCCTATTATTATGATGCCATCCACATAAATAACTATAATAATCCTTAGATTTAACGGTGTGTGAAAAATACATAGTGGCTATACACACTATGATCCATCCCAAACTCTATAAAGCACTAGAGAATCGACCAACTATGACTTAGGAGATTACTTAAGATCATATTGCAAACATCGTAATCTGCATACTTTCGAGACCTCGTCCTTGACAATGAACCCATGTGGCTGCTTCATATACACCTCCTCCCCCTCCTCAAGAACACCATTAATAAATGCGCTCTTGACATCAAGCTACTGGAGTGAGCAATGATTAATGGCGGCAATAACAATACAAATGTGTATAGATGGCATTTTGGCAACTGTAGAGAAAGTTTCATCATAGTCAATAGCATATGCTTAAGAATAACCATTAGTAACCAATCTGGCTTTCATGCGACCTAGAGAACCATCCGGATTAAGTTTGATTGTAAGGACCCAACGATAACACACTTGCCCCAAGGAAATGTTAAGATCTTAAGTTTTATTAGCTCCGAGAGCCCCTATCTCATCTACCAAAGCATGCCGCCATCCTAGGTGAGCTTGAGTTGTCATAACATTCCTATGAATATGGTAGGAATCAAGGGTAGTAGTATAGGCATGAGACTCGGGTGAGAGGAGAGAGTATGCAAGATAATCTTGAATAGGGTAACAGGTGTGGTGTCTTGGTTCTTTGTGAAAGGTAATTGGTATATACGGAAGTGGTGCACCAGGAAATAGGTGTATTGGTATCTGGTAAGGTTATAGGATGGGGTAATGGTGTGTTGATTATGGATCCAGGTGGCTTCGTGGCAGGCAGAGGAGCTAAGGCTATACCAGAGTTATGGCCCAGTTTTGAATCAAATGTCTCTGTTGTTTGACATTTACCTTGTCGAGCATATGTAAAAAGTAATGGCGGGGATTCTGTCGGTAGGCCCGAAGTAGTAGGGACCGAAGATGGGGCATCAGGAACCAGAGGGGTAGAAGGAACACTCGAAAAATGAATGGTGGGTATAATGTGTGACTCTGGTGGACTAGGGAATGGGTCAAATCCTTGAGTGGAAGATTCGGGAAAGTAAGGACTTGACTCATGAAAGGTGAAATCAGCAGCGGTTAGGTATCGACGAAAAGGACTAAAACATTGATAGCCTTTCAAAACACAAGAGTAACCAACAAAGACACAAAGAATTACTTAGGATTCAAGTTTAGAGATCCATAGACAATAATCATGAACATATACTACGCATCTAAAAAAATTAGGTGGCAATGGTAAAAGAGTTCCTTTAGGGAAGAGGATAGAAAGGGGAGTTTTAAGAAGAATGATAGCTGAGGCCATATGATTAATCAAATACATTGCAGTAGGGAAATGTCTCCCCAGAATCAATGAGGAACACGAGAATGATACATAATTATGTGATAGGCATCTAATATGTGATTATTGCGTTCATAAACACAATTTTGTTGAGGTGTATACAAGAATGAAGACTCATGATTAGTACCATGTGTTTTCGAATATGTAGAAAAGTTATTAGATAAATATTATTTTGCATTATCGGCATGTAAGGTTTTAATTGATATGCTAAATAGATTTTGGATGTACGAACGAAATTCATGAGAATTTGAAAATATTTCAGCATGAGATTTTAATAAATAAACCCAAGAAGTACGAGAATAATCATCAATAAAGGTAATAAAATACTCAAAGCCTATTTGGAAGGGAAAGGGCCCCATATATCATATTGCAAAAGTTAAAATGATGAAAGTGAAAAATCCAGTCTTATTTGCCTTGAAACCGTTGCAAAGGGACGCCCTAGCTGGCATCGAACCTCCCTGATACTGGAATCACATATATTCATGATTAGATGTGATGGTAAGAGTAAATGATAGAGTCCTTCTGATTTGAACAGTCGGTTCATTCCAGTTCTAGAAAAACACAACGAGTTGGAAAGATTGTTACAGAGCAATTGCTTTGTTTTGTAATTTGACTGACTTAACATAAGATGTTTAAAAATGTTGGGACTAATAGTACAAAGGGAAGGCTTAGGTTTTTCGAATTATGAAAGGATTCAATGCCATGAGTTGGGCATGAAGATCCATCAATAAAACGAACCTATTGAAGGAAAACATTATGTAGGCTAGAAAGGATACCTTAATTAATTCCCATTCATGTTATAAGTAGCTCTAGAATTAATAACCCAAGATGAACAAGACCAGAAAATGAGCCATATTCGACCAAGTTGGCTCGCAAAGTGGAAGTAGTCGACTGGGACGTTAGGGTTACTTTACAACGAAGCTCCAGCATTGGAGTACTTTTGTGATATGCCAGCAATATACATTATCTCCATTACAGATGACGTGTGGATGCAATAATGATGTAGCGATAGTGTTACTTAACAACGAAAGTCGAGCACTAGAGTACTTATGCGATATACCAGCAGTAAACTTCATCACATCATTCTTGTTGTTGCTCTCCACTTGAACCTTTAAAAAGTAGTTGGTGGAAACATGGCTCGTAGTTCATCTTGAAGTTTTGAGAACTTGGTAAAATAATCAGTGAATGTAGAATCACCATACTCGGCTTTGCTATAGGTTTGGACCATATAATATGCATGAGATAGAGGTTCCTTCATATAGAGGGATGAGGATAGATGATCCCACATTCCCTTCACAGTAGGAAAGTTTTGAGAAATAATAAGTATATGTGGCTCCAAAGCATTCCACAGAGCCATCTGAATTCAACTATCATCAATATGCCATTCTCGGGAAACCAGGTCAGGGTTGTTTAGTCAAATGATTTTCTTTATACACACTTCTAAAAACTTTATGAACAAAAAGACTCTAAGAACTCCAATTACTAGAGTCGAGTTTCACAAGAATACGCAAAATCAAGGGATAGTTGATTATACCAGGAGTTATCTGATTTCCGAGAGTAGGTTTGGTTTTCTTCTCGCGGATCATCGAAAGTTGATTAAATCAGGACAATAAAGGATGATGGCTAGAGAAAACATGGACCAAATCAAAGTTTATAGTTTACAAATTAGAACAGTACTAAATCAGAGCTAGAGAGACATATTCTGGCGATAACGGCGGCAGATGGTGGCCAAGGGAGCCAGACAAAGAAAAAAGGTAAAAAGTGATAAGGGGTTAGTTTGACTTCTCTTTTGGGGTGGTGAAAAAAAAAGCCGTCGGTGGAGGCGGCACGCTCTCTCACATGTCGAATCAGTGGGAGGTGGCAGCAAACCGATGACGACTTTGCAGGATCACGTAATCGGAGGTCAGTTAAAAGGATGGTGGTGGTGTACAGAATAGGTTAGCTGAAAAAGGATTTTGTGAGCTGAAGAGTAGAACTCAAAAACACGAACTAAAATAGTGAGAGCCTGAGCTCTGATACCATGTAAACCGGCATTTGATTGAATATAAAACTTATGTCTATTACAATGGCTAAGGTACTCTATTTATACATATGGATTGGGGGCTCTAAGTAAATACACGTTACATAAAGGGGGAAGAGACCATTTATAATTAACAGATCCCAATCACCCTCTTTGATGTTCGGATTCCTAAAATGAAAGCAAATTCTTGATTAAAGATTGAACAGAATGATCTTGATCTTGGTTTTGAGCCATGGCCCTGATACCACATTAGGACCCTGAAGATTAATGAAGCAACCATCAAATAAAGAACAAAATATGAACAAGAAGAACGAGGGATTAACCCTACATGAATTTGTATTTACTAAACCAGACACTCATAGTGTAATTGGTTTACATTGGTCGGTTTTTATACATCCTTCTACAGACTCAAACGATGCAAAGTTTAGATAGGCCCCGCTTAGAATAGGAGATAATCGTTATACTATTATGAGATAACCGTTAACCACATTTTCTATAATTATATGGATGTTAATCGGTGCATCTCTTTAACATAAATACAGTTTAGTGGACTATTTTATATAATACATAAGTCAATAAAACATACTATCAACTAAATAGATAAACAATCATAACTCTTATCCAAACCTGTTGGCCAACAAGCGGAAGCATAAAGAAAAAAAAAGAGAAAATACACTGAAGAAAAATTGATTTTTGAAGGCAAATTTGTGAACTAACTTCCTAAATAAGAAAGTGATTAACTTAAATCAAATACTCAAAAGAAAAAAAAACTATAGACTAAAACTTGTAAGATTTAGGAAAAATATAGACTAAAAATTCAGGGCATCAGATGGGAATTTATATACGATTGAGAGGATAAACCATCGATGATTCTGGTGGCACATGACCAGTCTCCTGGGTCATTTCCTTACATTAGCTTTGTGAGTTATATACCTTTTTAAGTTTACCTTTTTCTAGCCTAATAGCTCAGTTTCAATTACCATTGATCCTACGAAAGAAATCATTTTATGTATATATTCCAATTCTGATGATCAACCATACATTTATTTCAGTAGGACTGGTTCTGCCATTCAAAAAGAGGTTACGGCCCAGCTTGTTGCCCGCTTACCTGCGTCTTTATTGTAATTGGATCATTTTGACTAAATGATATAACTAGTTTGCCACGTTTAATATGATCAACTGATTCGACATTTATTACCATATTAATATGATACAGATTTTCGTAGGAGATTCAAGGACATCCACGGCGACCTCATTGGATGTCTACATACAGATGTCAAGGGCATGCTAAGTCTATATGAAGCTTCACATCTTGCTTTTATGGAAGAAAGTGACTTACATGAGGCTAAGTTATTTGCATCCGAACGATTGCTGAAATTTCAGGGTGAAGAAAATGAAGCCCTTGATCGCATAAAATATGCATTGGAACTCCCTTTGTATCATAGGATTCTTAGATTACAAGCAAGGCAGTACATTGATGCATACAATAATCGACGAGATGCAAATCTACTTCTGCTAGAGCTTGCAACATTAGATTTCAACATGATTCAAGCGGCATATAGAAGAGAACTTAAAGAAGTATCAAAGTAAAACTTGTCTTTTATCAACACTCGAAATTAAATTTGGATATGGCATAACTAATAACATGACTAATTCGCATTATAAGATAACAACCTTTTTTCTTTATATATAAATAATAGGTGGTGGAAAAATATAGGCCTAGTACACAAGTCAGGTGTTGTTAGGGATCGACTCCTGGAATGGTTCTTTTTGACAGTTGGAGTGGTTTTTGAACCTCAATATCATGCTTGCCGTGTAGGCTTAACAAAAGTATCCGCGCTAATTTCGGTCGTGGATGATATCTATGATGAATATGGTTCACTAGATGAACTAGAGATTTTCACAGATGCAGTCAAAAGGTATATACTTTGAACTATAAAGTCTATTAGGTCTATGTAGTTTAACCATAATTCTATACATTACAACTTTTTTTAGATGGGATAGCAATATAATGGAACATATGCCGGAGTATCTACGACTAGTTTTTGCAACTCTTTTCAACACAATTACCGAAATGGGTTCAAATAATTCAAATGCACCAAGAGAAGACACCACACTTGTCCTTGTAAAAGTGGTTAGTGCTATAAAAAATTCTTATACTGCTTTTAACAACACTAGCTAAATACTTCATCTCTTTTTATTGTGGCCATTAAAGTGGGGAGAATTACTTGAAGCGTTCCTTGTGGAAGCAAAGTGGACTCAAGATAAACACCTTCCAACATTTAAAGATTATCTTGATAATGGATGGCGATCAATTTCTGGAGTAGTTATACTTACACATGGATACCGTTTAATCAATGAAAAAGTTGAGAAAGATATAGTTGAAACTTTAGAGAGGTATCATGATCTCATGAAATGGTCATCAATGATTTTTCGACTTTATAATGACTTGGCTTCTTCAAAGGTACGCTTTATAGTTGATTCTATTGATTAAACATTTTGTGAGCCAAGTTTATTAATAACTAAGGATATTATTGTTTAATTTATAAATTATCTTTAAGATTGTTAGTCATTATAATTATTTCATCAGAAGCAAGAATGTTATAACACCATGAAAGAATTGTGAAGCTTTCATTAAACAATTAGTAGCCTTATACAACATATATGTGTTTAGAGCCGTAGTGGTGTTTACAAGATAATGATAACTAAAAATAATTACACTAAAAAGTATTTATAAGGCTTGCAAATTTACAAATAATACTAAACAAATAAATAAAACTAGTAATAACTACAATAGATGATAAACTTGGCAAACATGCTTTATTGTTATTTTTTGTCTTAATTTTGCTCCCTTTTTGTAGAATGAGATACAAAGCGGTGTAAATGTAAATGCAATATCTTGTTATATGAATGAGAATGGTGTTTGTGAGGAAGTTGCTCGTGCATATGTAAAGACTGTAATTGACGAAGCATGGAGGAAACTAATCAATGCGCATGTTGCTTGTTCTCAAGAGTTTATGAACCCGTTTATTGACATGGCAATTAATTTAGCTCGAACTTCATGTTGTGGATACCAATATGGTGATGGTCATGGAGCTCTTGATGCTCGAGCCAAAGATATGGTCATCTCCATGATTATTAAGCCCATTAAGTTTATAGAAAAGGAGCGTAAATATGCTTAAATGTTTGGCATGCAAAACTTCGTCAATATCAACTTGAAGAACCCGAATGACTAATACGAAAAGTAGAAGGTTGGTACAAAAGTTCTCAAGGACGATTTTGGTGGAGATCTAAAATTCATGGACTAAGTTGAATAACTTGGTGCCTAAGTTATTTATTTTAATTAGAATTAGATGTTGTTTATGTTTCCTAATTCTAGTTTGTCTTGTTTGCTAATTTTCATGTTGCCTATAAATAAGACATAGTTTGTTTGTTTCCTTGTATCCAAATCTCATTTATTGTTAATAAAAAGAGTCACATAAAGTTTATGCAATATTGTGTTTAGTTTCTTGATACTTGATCAAATAAGTTCAACAAGTGGTATTCGATCCGGTATAGTTCAAAATCGCTAGGAGAAGACCAGAGGCAGAGGCTACTTGAGAATCGATCGAGAGTCATATGCAACACATATACTGAAGTGAGAAAGCTACCATCATTGTCTCCTTAAATCGGTTGAACAGAAAAAAAAATCAATCGTTCTGTTTTTTATTGGATTTGTTCACCTGGACTAAAAGCAAATAAAGAGAAAAGTTTTTCTTGGCTTTTATGTTTTATGGTTGAGATCATCAACCTGCTATCATCAGCATCGTTTCTTTTGTTGCAACTTTTTAATATGTAAATTAATATAAGACTAAGACAGTTATTTGTGTTTGAGGTGAAGTCTCATAAAAAGAAATACGAAGTAAAGAAAACAAGAAAAGGAGTTGCCACATGTATTTAGAAGATATAAAGTAGAAAACCAATCGCAGTGTAGACGCTATTTCTAATAGCAGTTGAGGTTCTGATCGAAGGTGTTAAAGTTTATGATCGTAGTAAAGAATTCGATCGTAGGTGCTCAAGTTCGATTGTAGTAAAGTTAGCGATTGCATGAGAATTTTTATTACAAGAAGAAAACTGATGTATATAAAAATATACATCTTTTTAACATCAAATAATCTCCAAAATGCTATCTTTTATTATAATATTTAGTTCAAATAGCTATTTACTATATTATTTTCTATTTTAGGTATATTCCGGCCTCAAACAAGAAAACGAGTGGATACACGAAGAAAAATGAAGAAATTGTGTATCATACGACAAAACGCTCCCGTGCCTCTCTGATCACGCCCCCATGGCCACATTTCCAGAAGAAGACAAAATCTAATGAAGAGAAAATGGGCACGTGGTCACCTTTCCAGAAGAAGACAAAATCTAATGAAAAAAGCATGGGGTCGTGCCTCACCAAGCACGCCCCCGTGGTCACCTTTTTCACATGATATTAGAATATAAGAAATAAATAGCCAAAACATGGGGTCATTTCCCACCTAGCACGCCCCCGTGATTATGCATCGCATGCACAATCTAATACGCATTAAATGCACATGCAAAATGATCCACGGGGCCGTGCCTGATGACTCTGTTTGCCTATATATAGTTCGCTTGTCTCATTACTTTGGGTGTGCTTGGAGGAGGCTTTGGACGAGATTATTACTTGAAAACACTCACTTCACTCCCAAATTGAAGATCAATCAAAGAGTTTGAAGACTTGGAAGAACCCATCATCATCTTAGAAGAAAGATGCATCAATAATTTGGTTAGATTATTCTAGTTTAATCATGTGTTTGACATCTTCTTGTTGATGCTTGTTATCATGCTCACTATGAGCTAAACCTTCAATTACCATTTAAATATATGATGAAACTTAACTCAAGTTGATTATTATATTAAATACATGTCTTAGTTTTGGTGAAGTAATGATTATTTTGCAATTATCTTTTGATGAAACATGTTTTGCCACTATAATCCATGATATAACACAAAGTATCTTATTGCATCGAATTATCCTCATATTCATGCCGAACTCCATGAAAATTCATTGTTTTAGGTACTTATTTGAGTTATTTGTGAATTTGCAGGTCCGGGCGCCCGCCCGACAAAGAAAACATGAAAAGAGGGCGTTTCGAGGACAAAAACAGCAATTTGCCAGACCTGCACGCCCATGCCAGCCCGTGCATGGGACCGTTCCAGACGTCCAGAATGCATAAATACACCTCCATTACCTTCATTTCAAGTGTGGAGCCTTAGGGGAATTCTCTGAATTTGCTGGAAAATTATTGTGTGTATGCTAGAGAGAATTCAAGGCTTTCATCTTTGTGTGATCATCCTTTCAAGTGTGCAATCATCATTCATTCTAGTTTGCAATCTTTTGTTCTTGACAATGATTTGTAAGATTACTTTGATTTTGGTTGTTGTATTAAGCCTTATGGGCTAAATACTCTTGTTACTTAGATTATGTTGAAACTTTTGCTTATGTGATATTTATCTATGCATGATTTTGGCAAGTTGGTGTTCTTTAAGTTTATGACATGTTCTTGAATAGAGTTTAATGGTTGAATGCTTGTTTTAATTCCTAATCTTGTTAGTTTGATAGATGCTTAGCCATAAAATATTGGAAAACTATGTGTTGAGTATTTGTTTATGAACTTAGTTTGTGTATGCATACTTTGTTTATATCACTAAGCTAGGAATGACTAGTGGAAATTAACTTGGTTATGAATTTTAACAAGCATGAAACCTATCACTTGATATTGGAAAATTGTATGGTGATAACATGATTCTTTGAGTTGGTTGATGTTTGCTAGAGATTGAGGCCATAATCCTTAGTTCATATTTTGCTAATTAAAAGATTCATGTGTTTAACTAGTGTTCTTGAACTTGTCTATTTTACATGATTTTAGGTGGTTAGTTTGTTGTTTTCATGCTAGCTTTCCTTTGATTATGAGATTAGGTAGTTTTGACAAATTTACTAATCTATGGTTATTAACTTGTTGAAAACCCATCATGTTGTTTTGTTGCTAGTATTAGGTTGCCTTGAGTAGAATTTGATATTGGTGCTTAATACATGATGTTTGTCATTATCATTGTTATTTTGTCACTAAGTTTGAGCGGATGCATAGTCTAAGTAGCCTTGTTTGGATTGATTGTTAGCCATATTTTACTTGCTTTGTTATTGTTATATGTTAGTTTGTTAGTTTAAAAACCCAATTAGATTGTTTGTTCAGTTTAAGTAATTACAAAGATTTAGTATCAAAAGTTAGTCGTGTCCATGGATTGACACTCGGTTCTTACCGATACTTTGCTACAAACGATAGGTACACTTGCCTTTCGTGTGTGGTTTGGTTGTTGGTGAAAACCATTTTTAAAACCCGATTTGTGTGAAACTTTAATTCAAATTTTATATATATATATTCGCACACGTCAATCCACTAATTCAAGATTGATGATTAATATCTTTAAATCGTTATAATTATTCATGATTCATTCATGGTTTTGGAGACTAGAAATGGTAAAAAAAAATCTTGATACTTTATCCAAAACATGGTTCCTTGTATGAATTTTGAAAGATGCAATACATGCTATAGTTAATTTCTTTAGTTTTGGTTATTGTAAAGCAAGATTGTTAAGTACGATTGATTAGGCTGCCATGCTAGTTAAAAAGGTCATGTGTCTAAGGAATGTGTAATATAATCTACTTAAATCAACCAAGGGGAATTATGTTAGTTAACTACAATTCCCTAAAGTTGCTAGGATTAGTGTTTGGGAAATCAAAGTTAATCCTAATCTTTATACTTTACGAAAACTACTTGCTTAATTAAATTGACATTCTCGTGGTAGACATGAAGTTATGAATTCTATTTTCTTTTATGTCATATGGTAATTTGCTTAGAAATGAGGGGTTAGTCTATCTTATATTCTTAAAGCAAGTTCATCACATATTCTGATATTAATAATCAAAAAGTGTTAAGTGGATTCTTGATTTAGATGGTAACCGTCGTATATTGATCTTCTTGTTTAAAACATGTTTACTTTAATTTAAAAACAAACTAAAAATTTAACTTAAAAACAATCTTTAATGAGTTTTACTTACGGTTAAATTAACAACAAAGATTTAGTATTGAAATTATTCCGTGTCTTTTAAATCGATACTTGGTTCTTACCAATGCTAATCTACATATACAATGTGTACACTTCCCTATTTGTGTGTGGTTTAGTCTTACTAAAAATCACTTTATTAAATTTAAAACCTGATATTGTGTGAAAAACAATCAACTTTTATATACACGCACACACGACCTCAAGTTTTTGGCGCTGTTGCCGAGGTGACGGTAAATTCAAAGAACGACCCAAGTTTTATTTTAACCATTGTCTATAAATGTATAAAGTTTAAAATTTTTAATTTTTACTTAACTTTGTTATATACCATTAGATTTTATTTATCTATTTTCTTGTGTGATGAATGTCGTCCACACCCGCACATGAGCTTGTTTCACTAGTTTCCGATCCCGAACGACTTTTCCATCGGAGAAGACGCGACCGGGAGAGAGAAGTAGCTGAAAGAATCGAAAATGATTTGCTAGACAACATAACATCGGAGGAAGATCGAGCGTAATACACAATGGGAGAACCTAACAAAGAGCCAACATGAGCCAATACGCCAGGCCGACACTTCAAGGCTATGGCAATGGTGTGGCATTACCTGAAATCTCTACAAGAAATCAAATCCAACACCATAAATTCTTATGGTGGAAACTCAGTACACTTTCATTGGCTTCTCGATGAAGACCCTCTCTCTCATATTTCTCGATTCCTACGAATCTGAGAAACATTTAAAATTCAAAACTGTTCAGAAGATCAAGCCAAACTCAAACTTTTTCTTTTTTGTCTTTGATGGTAGGCATTGGATTGTCTAATCTCTTCCATCTGGAACCATCACCAACCGAGAACAGATAGTGGAATAGTTTCTTCTTAAATATTTATCGCCCAACAAAACTGCAAAATATTGACTCAACATCACCAGATTCGAAACCGATGAAGATGAGTAACAACACGCAGCCTAGGAGAGATACAAGACTCGACTAAGAAGATTCCCACATAATGGACTGAATATGTGGCTCTAAGTACAAACTTTCTTTAACGCAGAACTCTGCTAGAACAAGTAGGAAATTGACCAAATCGTCGGCGATGATCTGGGATCCAGATCATCGCCTGAAGCATTCAATATCCTAGAAAAGGCAGCAAAAGCTTCGCTTATAACCCACCACGATCTACTCCATCCCATAAAGGAACGCACCATATTAAATCCAACACTCTTGTCACTTCACAACTCGAAGCACTATCTAAGAAATTCGAAAAATTGCAAGCCGAGCTGGCCAAGACGAAAGTCAATTGTGACACATGCAGAGGATCACACCAAACCAGTAAATATTAGAAAGTCTTGATGGTTATGGAGGAAGTCGATTTTGTAACCTGCCAAAACAACGCTTTTAGCAACACCTACAATCCAGGTTGGAGAAACCATCCAAACTTTAGTTGAAAGGACGAAGGTAATTGTCACACCCCCAACCTAAGGCGGAAATGTCGGGGCATGATCCGATTGCTCACAGCTCGAAGATACTATCATAATATAAATGTGACAATATCTATCTAATTATTTTATTTCAAATGTGCACACAATATTCAAATACAACAAACAATTCATATATATATATATATATATATATATATATATATATAACAAGTTAAATTCATGTTTGTCTTCAACAAACCCTAAGGTCTTATTAAGTGTCCAAACTTCAACTCAAGCAACCTGCATATGCGTAGAAAACAGAGTTTGTCAACAATACATGTTGAGTGAGTTTATCACCAGTTTTGCAATAAAATAATGTTAATATAATAAATAAGAGAAATAAGCAAAACGTAATAAATGCGGTAATGAAATCAAACCGTGCGCAAATAGGTTGTCGATTAAACCATTGCCAAATGAATCGGGCGCCGGTAAATCAACCATGAACAAATAAAAATAAGACCGTTGCCAAGCGAATCGGGCGGTGGTCAATGAGAACCCTACACAAGGGGATATGTCAAACGAATGCACATAAACAAGTAAGCACATAACAAGTATATTTGAGTAATCACACATAATTACACGTTTGCTACTCGTTAAACGAGATAAATGATCAGAACCTGAAACTTGGAGATATGCTAATATAAGTAAAAACGAACTTAATGTCGCTGGAATCGATCCAATCGGATGTCTAGAACTCCGGTTATGTTAAATTAAATATTTAAGCGAGCTGGTACTGACCAGAATCCGAACAGCGATTCGGAAGTCGGGTTTTGGTCAGTAGCCTTAAAATTTCATTACGAACGAACGTTGAATCCGACCAGAAGTATGAGAAAACAGATAGTCAAACTTGTTGACTGATTTGCCCTTTAACGAGTTTTAAAGCGATTGACCAGTCAACACCCTTCAACCACCAAAATTGATTGAATGTTATTGACTAGGGAATATATATATGAACGATTCCTATGTCTACAACTTACCCAGAAAATGAAAGGATCAAGAGAAACGAAGAGTCAAAGATCCGAAAGCAAGCAAAGTCAACCGAATAAGCGTGTATCTTCAATAATAATGCAAAAACCAAAGAGAATGATGAAGGCCAGAGGATGTGATGGCTGAGAAGACTCCTCTAGGGTTTAGGGTTGATTTTTGGCAGAGAAATAATGATATGTTTATATAGGATTCACTAAATCGAAATAAATATGATAACTTACTCGTTTAGGAAACCGAATAAGCATTTAATGATCAAATCAATGTTATAAGCTGTAAATTTCGTTCTTGATCAAGGGGTTATGTATATGGACATGTATTTTAGTTATATTAGTTTTCTTGGGGCTTAATTCACTCGATTATGTCCTAAAATAAGCGATTTCGGGCCAAAAACGAACTAGGAAACATATAACAACAAAACGAATCTGTGCAGACCACCCATAGCGCCGTGTGGCCACCATGAGTGGCTGCCACCGCGGGTGGCTGCCACCGCGCGGCGCTCCAGGGAGGGGGAGGAGAATTTTGGTTTTGGTTAAGTTTGGTCCCTGTAGTTCCTAAAATGATTAAATATTGATTATAATTTAAGGTAAATCAAGAAATAACAACTTTAAGGAACCTAAGGGATATAAAGTGAAAATATTTTAAGGGATACTTATAATTACATGATATTACTATTAATAAGGATCCGAATAAATTCCCGGATCATGTTAAACGTAAATGAAAACGGGTTTGAAAAATCCGAGATGTTACAGTAATGGTCAAGATCCATCAGGATTCGATAAAAGACCCATGAATCAAACATATCAACCTAAATTTCAATTTCAAGGGTATAGTTCCAATAACAGTTAATTCCAAGACAACTCAAAATTCAAAGATATGGTAACTCAAATCATGGCTAGAAACATTGAAACAGAATAACGAGCAGACTTAAGGGCTCTTGAAATCAATTGGGTGCTAATAAAGCATGATGCCGACTTAAATAGCCAACAAGCATCTCTGCAAAATCGAGAAACCCAAATAGGACAGATCTCACCTCAATTGTCTGAAAAACCACCTGGTACCCTTCCAAGCAACACAATCACAAATCCCAACGCAACAGCAAACAATGCTACCTTAAAAAGTGGCAGAACCACTACAGTTGACTTACCAACTCCAAAACCAACCAAGGAAAAGGACGCTCTAACTCTTGAAAAGGCGCAAGATAGGCTAGATCCAAAAAAATACCACACAATCAAAGGAGCCAGTCAAAACTTATGTTCCACTTATTCCATACACTTGTCATCTGAAGAAGGAAAGATTGGAAGCTCAGTATGAGAAGTTTCTAGAACTATTCAAACAATTCCGTATCAACATCCATTTCGTTAAAGCCATTGCTCAAATGCTGAAGTATGCTAAATTCCTGAACGAAGTCCTCACAAATAAAAGGAAGATGGAAGTACTCTCGTATGTCACGTTGAATGATAAATGCTCAGCTTCCTCACAAATAAAAGGAAGCTGGAAGATGACCAATCCATGGAGCTTTACTATCCTTTGTCTCATAGAAATTTATTTGATAGCAATGCCCTTGCCTACCTAGGAGCTAGCATTAGTTTAATGTCTATGCGGTTTATCCTCTCAATCACCGGTTTACTTATGATTACCACCCACCATCATCAAACTCCCCTCTCATGCATCAACCACCATCGTAACCTACATTAACCGGCCCTTTTTCATAAGACGAATATTTGTGTTCATGTTTGTTAGTTTTAAAAAAATCAGCATATTCGTGTTTGTTTATGTTGGTTCGTTAAAAATCTAAGAAACCTATACATCTCAATTGAAAGAGACCTAACGTTAAATAAATATAATTAACGTAACAAACTACTATATACGTATTAAATTAAAACAAAGCTACGTTAAAAAAATAAAACAGATCATTACAAAATATAAAAGTAGCAAAACGATTAAAAACAAAAACCTAAATAAAACCTCCGTAACACGGGGGCTAAAACACATTCTCTCAAGCCACCAGATTTCTTTATTTGTAAATGGAGGCTTCTAATGCATTTGACCCGAATTCACAGGTATAGGTCTCACCAAACCCAGATAACCCTTAAACAGGTTATAGCATCTGATAATATTAAAAAATTAATTTCATCAAATATTTAATATGAAAAACTTTTAAAACAGAATATCTAACTTTTTTAAAAAATATATACATTGTTTATATTAAGAAACAAATTTATAGTAAAAAAATAAGCGGGTCATAGGTCTCACCAAACCCATATAGTTTTTAAACGAGTTATAACATCTCATTTATTTGTGAAACCCTTTCATCATGACCCTAAGTATATTATTAACTTCCTTACAATAAATAAAATTAAAATCCAAAAATTATATAAATATTAGAAACGAAAAATGAAAACAGCCCCCCGTAATGCCGGGGATAAAACCTAGTTATAATATAAAGGTGTGTAAGCGGGCAACAAGCTGCACCGCTACCTTCTTTTCAATGAAACGTGATGTTGTCTTCAAATAACTTTTTGACATTATGATTTAAAAAAGACAGAATTACGAAATTGTCCTTTATCTTTACCCCAAATTTCGCTCGTGGTCCTTTATTTTCAAAATTGATATGTTTAATCCTTACTTTTATAAATACAACAGCGTTTGTCCTTTGGCCCTAACCCAGTTAATTTTTCTCGTTAAGTCGGGTCATGTGCCTTGCACATGAGGGCAAATTGGTCATTTTACCTATTAAATTAGAAAACATCAAAACTAGTCCTTTATGTTTGCACGTTTTTTCAATGGTTGTCCTTTCGCAAAATTAACGGCAAAAAAAAACATCCTTTATATTCAAAAACTCTATCACGTTTTGTCCTTTGACCCTAACCCAGTTAAGTTTTCTCGTTAAATCTGGTCACATGCCCTGCACATGAGGGTAGTTTTGTAAATTTACATATTTATTTAACAAATAAACTAAAGAATAAATATATTTAAATAAAACTCCTCTCCCCCCCCCCCCCTCTCTCTCTCTTCCTCCTGTAACATCAGAACCACCACCATCACCCACCTACAAAACAACCACCACCCACCATCTTCCATCGCAGTTGCCACCACCTGTCTCGATATTCCCTTTGTCTTCTTACTCTCTCTACACCACCAGACCACCACCACCAGAGGTGCCGTCCTTTATGAGTTCAAGACCTGAAAAACGCCATTTCTGGCAACCGTATACATACACGACCTCTAAATCTATCTCTTTGAAACCCTAATTTATTTGAAAACCCTAAGTTTGCACTAATTTGGGGATTTGAATGATTAGGGTTTTAATTTGATGGGGTATCTAGATGGCGACGGAACCACCTTCACCAGTCACCTTCGTCATCTCCACCATTTTCTTCAGCCACCATCGTCATCTCAACCATTTCATCACTGTTGGACGCAATTCAAGTGGTTGCGGTGATTTTCCGGCGATGCGTCAGTGCTGGATTCCGGGAGTGCATTGTGTATTTCATTGCATTATCTGATTACTTAGACCAACGATTGGGATGCCGTTTGGAGATTAAGGCTTTTCGATTGAGGAGGAAAACCGTTGCTTCGATTTTGATACAATTCCAATTAAACATTAAGGCATTAAACTTTGGTTCCGTTTGGAGAATAAGGCTTTAAACTTCGTGTCTAATATGTTTATAGTGTGGGTGGTCGCCGGACGCTGTGGTGGCGGTGGTCAGAGAGAGAGAAAGAAGTGTGAGAGAGAGAGATAGTTTAAGAAAGATATATATATATATATATATATATATATATATATATATATATATATATATATATATTGTGATATTTGAGCCAAAACAAGGTACACCTCAGAACGTATTTACTGATTAAGCAAATATAAA